>NW_027478595.1:0-176646 GCF_051014685.1 Ptiloglossa arizonensis | reverse complement strand
CGTATAAAGTATAACGTATAACGTATAACGTATAACGTATAACGTATAACGTATAGCGTATAACGTATAACGTACAACGTATAACGTATAACTTATAACGTATAACGTATAACGTATAACGTACAACGTATAACGTATAACGTATAACGTATAACGCATAACGTATAACGTATAACCTATAACGTATAACGGATAACGTATAACGTATATCGTATAAGATATAACGTATAACGTATAACGTATAACGTATAACGTATAACGCGTAACGAAGAACGTATAACGAATAACGAAAAACGTATAACGTATTACATATTACGTATAACATATAACGTGTATCGTATGTCGTATAACGTATAACGCACAACGTATAACGTATAACGTATAACGTATAACGTATAACGTATAACGTATAACGTATAACGAATAACGTGTATCGTATAACCTATGACGTATAACGTATAACGTATAACGTATAACGCGTTACGAAGAACGTATAACGTATAACGCGTTACGAAGAACGTATAACGAATAACGTAAAAGGTATGACGTATTACGTACTACGTATAACGTATAACGTGTATCGTATAACCTATGACGTATGACGTATAACGTATAACGTATAACGTATAACGTATAACGTATATCGTATAACGTATAACGTATAACGTATAACGTATAACGTATAACGTATAACGTATAACGTATAACGTATAACGTATAAAGTATAACGTATAACGTATAACGTATAACGTATAACGTATAACGTATAACGTATAACGTATAACGTATAACGTATAACGTATAACGTATAACGTATAACGTATAACGTATAACGTATAACGTATAACGTATAACGTATAACGTATAACGTATAACGTATAACGTATAACGTATAACGTATAACGTATAACGTATAACGTATAACGTATAACGTATAACGTATAACGTATAACGTATAACGTATAACGTATAAAGTATAACGTATAACGTATAACGTATAACGTATAACGTATAACGTATAACGTATAGCGTATAACGTATAACGTACAACGTATAACGTATAACTTATAACGTATAACGTATAACGTATAACGTACAACGTATAACGTATAACGTATAACGTATGACGCATAACGTATAACGTATAACCTATAACGTATAACGGATAACGTATAACGTATATCGTATAAGATATAACGTATAACGTATAACGTATAACGTATAACGTATAACGCGTAACGAAGAACGTATAACGAATAACGTAAAACGTATAACGTATTACATATTACGTATAACATATAACGTGTATCGTATGTCGTATAACGTATAACGCACAACGTATAACGTATAACGTATAACGTATAACGTATAACGTATAACGTATAACGTATAACGTATAACGTATAACGTATAAAGTATAACGTATAACGTATAACGTATAACGTATAAAGTATAACGTATAACGTATAACGTATAACGTATAACGTATAACGTATAACGTATAACGTATAACGTATAACGTATAACGTATAACGTATAACGTATAACGTATAACGTATAACGTATAACGTATAACGTATAACGTATAACGTATAACGTATAACGTATAACGTATAACGTATAACGTATAACGTATAACGTATAACGTATAACGTATAACGTATATCGTATAACGTATAACGTATAACGTATAACGTATAACGTATAACGTATAACGTATAACGTATAACGTATAACGTATAACGTATAACGTATAACGTATAACGTATAACGTATAACGTATAACGTATAACGTATAACGTATAACGTATAACTTATAACGTATAACGTATAACTTATAACGTATATCGTATAACGTATAACGTATAACGTATAACGTATAACGTATAACGTATAACGTATAACGTAACACGTATGACGTATAACGTATAACGTATAACGTATAACGTATAACGTATAACGTATAACGTATAACGTATAACGTATAACGTATAACGTATAACGTATGACGTATAACGTATAAGGTATGTCGTATAACGTATAACGTATAACGTATAACGTATAACGTACGACGTATAACGTATAACGTACAACGTATAACGTATAACGTATAACGTACAACGTGTAAAGCATAACGTATAACGTACAACGTATAACGCAGAACGTGTAACGTATAACGCATAACGTATAACGTATAACGTATAACGTATGACGTATAAAGTATAACGTATAGCGTGTAACGTATAACGTATAACGTATAACGTATTACGTATAACGTATAACGTATAACGTATAACGTATAACGTATAACGTATAACTTATAAAGTATAACGTATTACGTATAACGTATAACGTATAACGTATAACGTATAACGTATAACGTATAACGTATAACTTATAAAGTATAACTTATAAAGTATAACGTATAACGTATAACGTATAACGTATAACGTATAACGTATAACGTATAACGTATAACGTATAACGTATAACGTATAACGTATAACGTATAACGTATAACGTATAACGTATAACGTACAACGTATAACGTATAACGTATAACGTATAACGCATAACGTAAAACATATAACGTATAACGTATAACGGATTACGTATAACGTATATCGTATAAGGTATAACGTATAACGTATAACGTATAACGTATAACGTATAACGTATAACGTAACACGTATGACGTATAACGTATAACGTATAACGTATAACGTATAACGTATAACGTATAACGTATAACGTATAACGTATAACGTATAACGTATAACGTATAACGTATAACGTATAACGTATAACGTATAACGTATAACGTATAACGTATAACGTATAACGTATAACGTATAACGTATAACGTATAACGTATAAAGTATAACGTATAACGTATAACGTATAACGTATAACGTATAACGTATAACGTATAGCGTATAACGTATAACGTACAACGTATAACGTATAACTTATAACGTATAACGTATAACGTATAACGTACAACGTATAACGTATAACGTATAACGTATAACGCATAACGTATAACGTATAACCTATAACGTATAACGGATAACGTATAACGTATATCGTATAAGATATAACGTATAACGTATAACGTATAACGTATAACGTATAACGCGTAACGAAGAACGTATAACGAATAACGTAAAACGTATAACGTATTACATATTACGTATAACATATAACGTGTATCGTATGTCGTATAACGTATAACGCACAACGTATAACGTATAACGTATAACGTATAACGTATAACGTATAACGTATAACGTATAACGTATAACGTATAACGTATAAAGTATAACGTATAACGTATAACGTATAACGTATAAAGTATAACGTATAACGTATAACGTATAACGTATAACGTATAACGTATAACGTATAACGTATAACGTATAACGTATAACGTATAACGTATAACGTATAACGTATAACGTATAACGTATAACGTATAACGTATAACGTATAACGTATAACGTATAACGTATAACGTATAACGTATAACGTATAACGTATAACGTATAACGTATAACGTATAACGTATATCGTATAACGTATAACGTATAACGTATAACGTATAACGTATAACGTATAACGTATAACGTATAACGTATAACGTATAACGTATAACGTATAACGTATAACGTATAACGTATAACGTATAACGTATAACGTATAACGTATAACTTATAACGTATAACGTATAACTTATAACGTATATCGTATAACGTATAACGTATAACGTATAACGTATAACGTATAACGTATAACGTATAACGTAACACGTATGACGTATAACGTATAACGTATAACGTATAACGTATAACGTATAACGTATAACGTATAACGTATAACGTATAACGTATAACGTATAACGTATGACGTATAACGTATAAGGTATGTCGTATAACGTATAACGTATAACGTATAACGTATAACGTACGACGTATAACGTATAACGTACAACGTATAACGTATAACGTATAACGTACAACGTGTAAAGCATAACGTATAACGTACAACGTATAACGCAGAACGTGTAACGTATAACGCATAACGTATAACGTATAACGTATAACGTATGACGTATAAAGTATAACGTATAGCGTGTAACGTATAACGTATAACGTATAACGTATTACGTATAACGTATAACGTATAACGTATAACGTATAACGTATAACGTATAACTTATAAAGTATAACGTATTACGTATAACGTATAACGTATAACGTATAACGTATAACGTATAACGTATAACGTATAACTTATAAAGTATAACTTATAAAGTATAACGTATAACGTATAACGTATAACGTATAACGTATAACGTATAACGTATAACGTATAACGTATAACGTATAACGTATAACGTATAACGTATAACGTATAACGTATAACGTATAACGTATAACGTACAACGTATAACGTATAACGTATAACGTATAACGCATAACGTAAAACATATAACGTATAACATATAACGTATAACGTATAACGGATTACGTATAACGTATATCGTATAAGGTATAACGTATAACGTATAACGTATAACGTATAACGTATAACGTATAACGTAACACGTATGACGTATAACGTATAACGTATAACGTATAACGTATAACGTATAACGTATAACGTATAACGAATAACGTATAACGTATAACGTATAACGTATAACTTATAACGTATAACGTATAACGTATAACGTATATCGTATAACGTATAACGTATAACGTATAACGTATAACGTATAACGTATAACGTAACACGTATGACGTATAACGTATAACGTATAACGTATAACGTATAACGTATAACGTATAACGTATAACGTATAACGTATAACGTATAACGTATAACGTATGACGTATAACGTATAACGTATGACGTATAACGTATAACGTATAACGTATAACGTATAACGTACGACGTATAACGTATAACGTACAACGTATAACGTATAACGTATAACGTACAACGTGTAAAGCATAACGTGTAACGTACAACGTATAACGCAGAACGTATAACGTATAACGCATAACGTATAACGTATAACGTATAACGTATGACGTATAAAGTATAACGTATAGCGTGTAACGTATAACGTATAACGTATAACGTATTACGTATAACGTATAACGTATAACGTATAACGTATAACGTATAACGTATAACTTATAAAGTATAACGTATTACGTATAACGTATAACGTATAACGTATAACGTATAACTTATAAAGTATAACTTATAAAGTATAACGTATAACGTATAACGTATAACGTATAACGTATAACGTATAACGTATAACGTATAACGTATAACGTATAACGTATAACGTATAACGTATAACGTATAACGTATAACGTATAACGTATAACGTATAACGTACAACGTATAACGTATAACGTATAACGTATAACGCATAACGTATAACATATAACGTATAACGTATAACGGATTACGTATAACGTATATCGTATAAGGTATAACGTATAACGTATAACGTATAACGTATATCGTATAACGTATAACATATAACGCGTAACGAGGAACGTATAACGAATAACGTATAACGTATAACGTATAACGTATAACGTATAACGTATAAAGTATAACGTATAGCGTATAACGTATAACGTATAACGTATAACGTATAACGTATAACGTATAACGTATAACGTATAACGTATAACGTATAACGTATAACGTATAACGTATAACGTATAACGTATAACGTATAACGTATAACGTATAACGTATAACGTATAACGTGTATCGTATAACCTATGACGTATAACGTATAACGTATAACGTATAACGTGTATCGTATAACCTATGACGTATAACGTATAACGTATAACGTATAACGCGTAACGAAGAACGTATAACGAATAACGTAAAAGGTATGACGTATTACGTACTACGTATAACGTATAACGTGTATCGTATAACCTATGACGTATGACGTATAACGTATAACGTATAACGTACAACGTATAACGTATAACGTATAACGTATAACGCATAACGTATAACGTATAACGTATAACGTATAACGGATAACGTATAACATATATCGTATAAGGTATAACGTATAACGTATAACGTATAACGTATAACGTACAACGTATAACGCATAACGTATAACGTATAACGCATAACGTATAACTTAAAACGTATAACGTATAACGTATAACGTATAACGTATAACGTGTAACGTATAACGTATAACGTATAACGTGTAACGTATAGCGTATAACGTATAACGTATTACGTATAACTTATAACGTATAACGTATAACGTATAACGTGTAGCGTATAACGTATAACGTATAACGTATAACGTATAACGTAACACGTATGACGTATAACGTATAACGTATAACGTATAACGTATAACGTATAACGTATAACGTATAACGTATAACGTATAACGTATAACGTATAACGTATAACGTATGACGTATAACGTATAACGTATGACGTATAACGTATAACGTACAACGTATAACGTACAACGTATAACGTATAACGTATAACGTATAACGTATAACGTATAACGTATAACGTACGACGTATAACGTATAACGTACAACGTATAACGTATAACGTATAACGTACAACGTGTAAAGCATAACGTATAACGTACAACGTATAACGCAGAACGTATAACGTATAACGCATAACGTATAACGTATAACGTATAACGTATGACGTATAACGTATAACGTATAGCGTGTAACGTATAACGTATAACGTATAACGTATTACGTATAACTTATAACGTATAACGTATAACGTATAACGTATAACGTATAACGTATAACGTATAACGTATAACGTATAACGTATAACGTATAACGTATAACGTATAACGTATAACGTATAACGTATAACGTATAACGTATAACGTATAACGTATAACGTATAACGTATAACGTATAACGTATAACGTATAACGTATAACGTATAACGTATAACGTATAACGTAAAACGTGTAACGTATAACGTACGACGTATAACGTATAACGTACAACGTATAACGTATAACGTATAACGTACAACGTCTAAAGCATAACGTATAACGTACAACGTATAACGCAGAACGTATAACGTATAACGCATAACGTATAACGTATAACGTATAACGTATGACGTATAACGTATAACGTATAGCGTGTAACGTATAACGTATAACGTATAACGTATTACGTATAACTTATAACGTATAACGTATAACGTATAACGTATAACGTATAACGCATAACGTATTACGTATAACGTATAACGTATAACGTATAACGTATAACGTATAACGTATAACGTATAACGTATAACGTATAAAGTATAACGTATAACGTATAACGTATAACGTATAACGTATAACGTATAACGTATAACGTATAACGTATAACGTATAACGTATAACGTATAACGTATAACGTATAACGTATAACGTACGACGTATAACGTATAACGTACAACGTATAACGTATAACGTATAACGTACAACGTGTAAAGCATAACGTATAACGTACAACGTATAACGCAGAACGTATAACGTATAACGCATAACGTATAACGTATAACGTATAACGTATGACGTATAACGTATAACGTATAGCGTGTAACGTATAACGTATAACGTATAACGTATTACGTATATCTTATAACGTATAACGTATAACGTATAACGTATAACGTATAACGCATAACGTATTACGTATAACCTATAACGTATAAAGTATAACGTATAACGTATAACGTATAACGTATAACGTATAACGTATAACGTATAACGTATAACGTATAACGTATAACGTATAACGTATAACGTATAACGTATAACGTATAACGTATAACGTATAACGTATAACGTATAACGTATAACGTATTACGTATAACGTATAACGTATAACGTATAACGTATAACGTATAACGTATAACTTATAACGTATAACGTATAACGTATAACGTATATCGTATAACGTATAACGTATAACGTATAACGTGTAACGTATAACGCATAACGCGTAACGAAGAACGTATAACGAATAACTTAAAAGGTATAACGTATAACGTATAACGTACAACGTATAACGTATAACGTACGACGTATAACGTATAACGTACAACGTATAACGTATAACGTATAACGTACAACGTGTAAAGCATAACGTATAACGTACAACGTATAACGCATAACGTATAACGTATAACGCATAACGTATAACTTATAACGTATAACGTATAACGTATGACGTATAACGTATAACGTATAGCGTGTAACGTATAACGTATAACGTATAACGTATTACGTATAACGTATTACGTATAACGTATAACGTATAACGTATAACGTATAACGTATAACGTATAACTTATAACGTATAACGTATAACGTATAACGTATATCGTATAACGTATAACGTATAACGTATAACGTATAACGTATAACGCATAACGCGTAACGAAGAACGTATAACGAATAACTTAAAAGGTATAACGTATAACGTATAACGTATAACGTATAACGTATAACGTATAACGTATAACGTATTACGTATAACGTATAACGTATAACGTATAACGTATAACGTATAACGTATAACTTATAAAGTATAACGTATTACGTATAACGTATAACGTATAACGTATAACGTATAACGTATAACGTATAACGTATAACGTATAACGTATAACGTATAACGTATAACGTATAACGTATAACGTATAACGTATAACGTATAACGTATAACGTATAACGTATAACGTATAACGTATAACGTATAACGTATAACTTATAAAGTATAACTTATAAAGTATAACGTATAACGTATAACGTATAACGTATAACGTATAACGTATAACGTATAACGTATAACGTATAACGTATAACGTATAACGTATAACGTATAACGTATAACGTATAACGTATAACGTATAACGTATAACGTATAACGTATAACGTATAACGTATAACGTATAACGTATAACGTATAACGCATAACGTATAACGCATAACGTATAACGTATACCGTATAACGTATAACGTATTACGTATAACGTATAACGTATAACGTATAACGTATAACGTATAACGTATAACGTATAACGTATAACGTATAACGTATAACGTATAACGTATAACGTATAACGTGTAACGTATAACGTATAACGTATAACGTGTAACGTATAGCGTATAACGTATAACGTATTACGTATAACTTATAACGTATAACGTATAACGTATAACGTGTAGCGTATAACGTATAACGTATAACGTATAACGTATAACGTAACACGTATGACGTATAACGTATAACGTATAACGTATAACGTATAACGTATAACGTATAACGTATAACGTATAACGTATAACGTATAACGTATAACGTATAACGTATGACGTATAACGTATAACGTATGACGTATAACGTATAACGTACAACGTATAACGTACAACGTATAACGTATAACGTATAACGTATAACGTATAACGTATAACGTATAACGTACGACGTATAACGTATAACGTACAACGTATAACGTATAACGTATAACGTACAACGTGTAAAGCATAACGTATAACGTACAACGTATAACGCAGAACGTATAACGTATAACGCATAACGTATAACGTATAACGTATAACGTATGACGTATAACGTATAACGTATAGCGTGTAACGTATAACGTATAACGTATAACGTATTACGTATAACTTATAACGTATAACGTATAACGTATAACGTATAACGTATAACGTATAACGTATAACGTATAACGTATAACGTATAACGTATAACGTATAACGTATAACGTATAACGTATAACGTATAACGTATAACGTATAACGTATAACGTATAACGTATAACGTATAACGTATAACGTATAACGTATAACGTATAACGTATAACGTATAACGTATAACGTATAACGTATAACGTATAACGTAAAACGTGTAACGTATAACGTACGACGTATAACGTATAACGTACAACGTATAACGTATAACGTATAACGTACAACGTCTAAAGCATAACGTATAACGTACAACGTATAACGCAGAACGTATAACGTATAACGCATAACGTATAACGTATAACGTATAACGTATGACGTATAACGTATAACGTATAGCGTGTAACGTATAACGTATAACGTATAACGTATTACGTATAACTTATATCGTATAACGTATAACGTATAACGTATAACGTATAACGCATAACGTATTACGTATAACGTATAACGTATAACGTATAACGTATAACGTATAACGTATAACGTATAACGTATAAAGTATAACGTATAACGTATAACGTATAACGTATAACGTATAACGTATAACGTATAACGTATAACGTATAACGTATAACGTATAACGTATAACGTATAACGTATAACGTATAACGTATAACGTACGACGTATAACGTATAACGTACAACGTATAACGTATAACGTATAACGTACAACGTGTAAAGCATAACGTATAACGTACAACGTATAACGCAGAACGTATAACGTATAACGCATAACGTATAACGTATAACGTATAACGTATGACGTATAACGTATAACGTATAGCGTGTAACGTATAACGTATAACGTATAACGTATTACGTATATCTTATAACGTATAACGTATAACGTATAACGTATAACGTATAACGCATAACGTATTACGTATAACCTATAACGTATAAAGTATAACGTATAACGTATAACGTATAACGTATAACGTATAACGTATAACGTATAACGTATAACGTATAACGTATAACGTATAACGTATAACGTATAACGTATAACGTATAACGTATAACGTATAACGTATAACGTATAACGTATAACGTATTACGTATAACGTATAACGTATAACGTATAACGTATAACGTATAACGTATAACTTATAACGTATAACGTATAACGTATAACGTATATCGTATAACGTATAACGTATAACGTATAACGTGTAACGTATAACGCATAACGCGTAACGAAGAACGTATAACGAATAACTTAAAAGGTATAACGTATAACGTATAACGTACAACGTATAACGTATAACGTACGACGTATAACGTATAACGTACAACGTATAACGTATAACGTATAACGTACAACGTGTAAAGCATAACGTATAACGTACAACGTATAACGCATAACGTATAACGTATAACGCATAACGTATAACTTATAACGTATAACGTATAACGTATGACGTATAACGTATAACGTATAGCGTGTAACGTATAACGTATAACGTATAACGTATTACGTATAACGTATTACGTATAACGTATAACGTATAACGTATAACGTATAACGTATAACGTATAACTTATAACGTATAACGTATAACGTATAACGTATATCGTATAACGTATAACGTATAACGTATAACGTATAACGTATAACGCATAACGCGTAACGAAGAACGTATAACGAATAACTTAAAAGGTATAACGTATAACGTATAACGTATAACGTATAACGTATAACGTATAACGTATAACGTATTACGTATAACGTATAACGTATAACGTATAACGTATAACGTATAACGTATAACTTATAAAGTATAACGTATTACGTATAACGTATAACGTATAACGTATAACGTATAACGTATAACGTATAACGTATAACGTATAACGTATAACGTATAACGTATAACGTATAACGTATAACGTATAACGTATAACGTATAACGTATAACGTATAACGTATAACGTATAACGTATAACGTATAACGTATAACTTATAAAGTATAACTTATAAAGTATAACGTATAACGTATAACGTATAACGTATAACGTATAACGTATAACGTATAACGTATAACGTATAACGTATAACGTATAACGTATAACGTATAACGTATAACGTATAACGTATAACGTATAACGTATAACGTATAACGTATAACGTATAACGTATAACGTATAACGTATAACGTATAACGCATAACGTATAACGCATAACGTATAACGTATACCGTATAACGTATAACGTATTACGTATAACGTATAACGTATAACGTATAACGTATTACGTATAACGTATAACGTATAGCGTGTAACGTATAACGTATAACGTATAACGTATTACGTATAACGTATTACGTATAACGTATAACGTATAACGTATAACGTATAACGTATAACGTATAACTTATAGCGTATAACGTATAACGTATAACGTATATCGTATAACGTATAACGTATAACGTATAACGCATAACGTATAACGCATAACGTATAACGTATAACGTATAACGTATAACGTATTACGTATAACGTATAACGTATAACGTATAACGTATAACGTATAACGTATGACGTATAACGTATAACGTATAGCGTGTAACGTATAACGTATAACGTATAACGTATTACGTATATCTTATAACGTATAACGTATAACGTATAACGTATAACGCAGAACGTATAACGTATAACGCATAACGTATAACGTATAACGTATAACGTATGACGTATAACGTATAACGTATAGCGTGTAACGTATAACGTATAACGTATAACGTATTACGTATAACTTATAACGTATAACGTATAACGTATAACGTATAACGTATAACGCATAACGTATTACGTATAACCTATAATGTATAACGTATAACGTATAACGTACAACGTATAACGTATAAAGTATAACGTATAACGTATAACGTATAACGTATATCGTATAACGTATAACGTATAACGTATAACGTATAACGTATAACGTATAACGTATAACGCATAACGCGTATCGAAGAACGTATAACGAATAACTTAAAAGGTATAACGTATAACGTATAACGTACAACATATAACGTATAACGTACGACGTATAACGTATAACGTACAACGTATAACGTATAACGTATAACGTATAACGTGTAAAGCATAACGTATAACGTACAACGTATAACGCATAACGTATAACGTATAACGCATAACGTATAACTTATAACGTATAACGTATAACGTATAACGTATAACGTATAACGTATAACGTGTAACGTATAACGTATAACGAATAACGTATAACGTATAACGTATAACGTATAACGAATAACGTATAACGTATAACGTATAACGTATAACGTGTAACGTATAACGTATAACGTATAACGTATAACGTATAACGTACAACGTATAACGTATAACTTATAACGTATAACGTATAACGTATAACGTACAACGTATAACGTATAACGTATAACGTATAACGCATAACGTATAACGGATAACGTTTAACGTATATCGTATAAGGTATAACGTATAACGTATAACGTATAACGTATGACGTATAACGCGTAACGAAGAACGTATAACGAATAACGTAAAACGTATAACGTATTACATATTACGTATAACGTATAACGTGTATCGAATAACCTATGACGTATGACGTATAACGTATAACGCACAACGTATAACGTATAACGTATAACGTATAACGTATAACGTATAAAGTATAACCAATAACGTATAACGTATAACGTATAACGTGTAACGTATAACCTATAACGTATAACGTATAACGTATAACGTATAACGTATAACGTATAACGTATAGCGTATAACTTATAAAGTATAACTTATAAAGTATAACGTATAACGTATAACGTATAACGTATAACGTATAACGTATAACGTATAACGTATAACGTATAACGTATAACGTATAACGTGTATCGTATAACCTATGACGTATGACGTATAACGTATAACGTATAACGTACAACGTATAACGTATAACGTATAACGTATAACGCATAACGTATAACGTATAACGTATAACGTATAACGGATAACGTATAACATATATCGTATAACGTATAACGTATAACGTATAACGTATAACTTATAAAGTATAACGTATTACGTATAACGTATAACGTATAACGTATAACGTATAACGTACAACGTATAACGTATAACTTATAAAGTATAACTTATAAAGTATAACGTATAACGTATAACGTATAACGTATAACGTATAAAGTATAACGTATAACGTATAACGTATAACGTATAACGTATAACGTATAACGTATAACGTATAACGTATAACGTATAACGTATAACGTATAACGTGTTACGTATAACTTATAACGTATAACGTATAACGTATAACGTATAACGTATAACGCATAACGTATTACGTATAACTTATAACGTATAACGTATAACGTATAACGTATAACGTATAACGTATAACGCATAACGTATTACGTATAACGTATAACGTATAACGTATAACGTATAACGTATAACGTATAACTTATAAAGTATAACGTATTACGTATAACGTATAACGTATAACGTATAACGTATAACGTATAACGTATAACGTATAACTTATAAAGTATAACTTATAAAGTATAACGTATAACGTATAACGTATAACGTATAACGTATAACGTATAACGTATAACGTATAACGTATAACGTATAACGTATAACGTATAACGTATAACGTATAACGTATAACGTATAACGTATAACGTATAACGTATAACGTATAACGTATAACGTATAACGTATAACGTATAACGTATAACGTATAACGTATAACGCATAACGTATAACGTATAACGTATAACGTATAACGTATAACGTATAACGTATAACGTATAACTTATAACGTATAACGTATAACGTATAGCGTATATCGTATAACGTATAACGTATAACGTATAACGTATAACGTATAACGTATAACGCATAACGCGTAACGAAGAACGTATAACGAATAACTTAAAAGGTATAACGTATAACGTATAACGTACAACGTATAACGTATAACGTACGACGTATAACGTATAACGTACAACGTATAACGTATAACGTATAACGTACAAAGTGTAAAGCATAACGTATAACGTACAACGTATAACGCATAACGTATAACGTATAACGTATAACGTATAACGTATAACGTATAACGTATAACGTATAACGTATAACGTATAACGTATAACGTATAACGTATAACGTATAACGTATAACGTATAACGTATAACTAATAACGTATAACGTATAACGTATAACGTATAACGTAGAACGTATAACGTATAACGTATAACGTATAACGTATAACGTATAACGTATAACGTATAACGTATAACGTATAACGTATAACGTATAACGTATAACGTATAACGTATAACTTATAAAGTATAACGTATTACGTATAACGTATAACGTATAACGTATAACGTATAACGTATAACGTATAACGTATAACTTATAAAGTATAACTTATAAAGTATAACGTATAACGTATAACGTATAACGTATAACGTATAACGTATAACGTATAACGTATAACGCACAACGTATAACGTATAACGTATAACGTATAACGTATAACGTATAACGTATAACGTATAACGTATAACGTATGACGTATAACGTATAACCTATAACGTATATCGTATAACGTATAACGTATAACGTATAACGTATAACGTATAACGTATAACGTATAACGCATAACGTATAACGTATAACGTATGACGTATAACGTATAACGTATAACGTATTACGTATAACTTATAACGTATAACGTATAACGTATAACGTATAACGTATAACGTATAACGTATAACGTATAACGTATAACGTATAACGTATAACGTATAACGTATAACGTATAACGTATAACGTATAACGTATAACGTATAACGTATAACGTATAACGTATAACGTATAACGTATAACGTATAACGTATAACGTATAACGTATAACGTATAACGTATAACGTATAACGTATAACGTATAACGTATAACGTATAACGTATAACGTATAACGTATAACTTATAACGTACAACGTATAACGTATAACGTACGACGTATAACGTATAACGTACAACGTATAACGTATAACGTATAACGTACAACGTGGAAAGCATAACGTATAACGTACAACGTATAACGCATAACGTATAACGTATAACGTATAACGTATAACGTATAACGTATAACGTATAACGTATAACGTATAACGTATAACGTATAACGTATAACGTATAACGTATAACGTATAACGTATAACGTATAACGTATAACGCATAACGTATTACGTATAACGTATAACGTATAACGTATAACGTATAACGTATAAAGTATAACGTATAACGTATAACGTATAACGTATAACGTATAACGTATAACGTATAACGTACAACGTATAACGTATAACGTATAACGTACAACGTGTAAAGCTTAACGTATAACGTACAACGTATAACGCAGAACGTATAACGTATAACGCATAACGTATAACGTATAACGTATAACGTATGACGTATAACGTATAACGTATAGCGTGTAACGTATAACGTATAACGTATAACGTATAACGTATAACGTATAACGTATAACGTATTACGTATAACTTATAACGTATAACGTATAACGTATAACGTATAACGTATAACGTATAACGTATAACGTATAACGTATAACGTATAACGTATAACGTATAACGTATAACGTATAACGTATAACGTATAACGTATAACGTATAACGTATAACGTATAACGTATAACGTATAACGTATAACGTATAACGTGTAACGTATAACGTGTAACGTATAACGTATAACGTATAACGTATAACGTATAACGCATAACGTATAACGCATAACGTATAACGTATAACGTATAACGTATAACGTATAACGTATAACGTATAACGTATAACGTATAACGTATAACGTATAACGTATGACGTATAACGTATAACGTATAACGTATAACGTATAACGTATAACTTATAACGTATAACGTATAACGTATAACGTATAACGTATAACGTATAACGTATTACGTATAACTTATAACGTATAACGTATAACGTATAACGTATAACGTATAACGTATAACGCATAACGTATTACGTATAACGTATAACGTATAACGTATAACGTATAACGTATAACGTATAACGTATAACGTATAACGTATAACGTATAACGTATAACGTATAACGTATAACGTATAACGTGTAACGTATAACGTATAACGTATAACGTATTACATATTACGTATAACATATAACGTGTATCGTATAACCTATGACGTATGACGTATAACGTATAACGCACAACGTATAGCGTATAACGTATAACGTATAACGTATAACGTATAACGTATAACGTATAACGTATAACGTATAACGTATAACGTATAACGTATAACGTATAACGTATAACGTATAACGTATAACGTATAACGTATAACGTATAACGTATAACGTATAACGTATAACGTGTAACGTATAACGTATAACGTATAACGTATAACGTATAACGTACAACGTATAACGTATAACGTATAACGCATAACGTATAACGTATAACCTATAACGTATAACGGATAACGTATAACGTATATCGTATAAGATATAACGTATAACGTATAACGTATAACGTATAACGTATAACGCGTAACGAAGAACGTATAACGAATAACGTAAAACGTATAACGTATTACATATTACGTATAACATATAACGTGTATCGTATAACCTATGACGTATGACGTATAACGTATAACGCACAACGTATAGCGTATAACGTATAACGTATAACGTATAACGTATAACGTATAACGTATAACGTATAACGTATAACGTATAACGCATAACGTATAACGTATAACGTATAACGTATAACGTATAACGTATAACGTATAACGTATAACGTGTAACGTATAACGTGTAACGTATAACGTATAACGTATAACGTATAACGTATAACGTATGACGTATAACGTATAACGTCTAACGTATAACGTATAACGTATAACTTATAACGTATAACTTATAACGTATAACGTACAACGTATAACGTAGAACGTATAACGTATAACGTATAACGTATAACGTATTACGTATAACTTATAACGTATAACGTATAACGTATAACGTATAACGTATAACGTATAACGCATAACGTATTACGTATAACGTATAACGTATAACGTATAACGTATAACGTATAACGTATAACGTATAACGTATAAAGTATAACGTATAACGTATAACGTATAACGTATAACGTATAACGTATAACGTATAACGTATAACGTATAACGTATAACGTATAACGTATAACGTATAACGTATAACGTATAACGTATAACGTATAACGTATAACGTATAACGTATAACGTATAACGTATAACGTATAACGTATAACGTATAACGTATAACTTATAACGTATAACGTATAACGTATAACGTATATCGTATAACGTATAACGTATAACGTATAACGTATAACGTATAACGTATAACGTATAACGCGTAACGAAGAACGTATAACGAATAACTTAAAAGGTATAACGTATAACGTATAACGTACAACGTATAACGTATAACGTACGACGTATAACGTATAACGTACAACGTATAAAGTATAACGTATAACGTACAACGTGTAAAGCATAACGTATAACGTACAACGTATAACGCATAACGTATAACGTATAACGCATAACGTATAACTTATAACGTATAACGTATAACGTATAACGTATAACGTATAACGTATAACGTATAACGTGTAACGTATAACGTATAACGTATAACGTGTAACGTATAACGTATAACGTATAACGTATAACGTATAACGTATAACGTCTAACGTATAACGTATAACGTATAACTTATAACGTATAACTTATAACGTATAACGTACAACGTATAACGTAGAACGTATAACGTATAACGTATAACGTATAACGTATTACGTATAACTTATAACGTATAACGTATAACGTATAACGTACAACGTATAACGTATAACGTATAACGTATAACGCATAACGTATAACGTATAACCTATAACGTATAACGGATAACGTATAACGTATATCGTATAAGATATAACGTATAACGTATAACGTATAACGTATAACGTATAACGCGTAACGAAGAACGTATAACGAATAACGTAAAACGTATAACGTATTACATATTACGTATAACATATAACGTGTATCGTATAACCTATGACGCATAACGTATAACTTATAACGTATAACGTATAACGTATAACGTATAACGTATAACGTATAACGTATAACGTGTAACGTATAACGTATAACGTATAACGTATAACGTATAACGTATAACTTATAACGTACAACGTATAACGTATAACGTACGACGTATAACGTATAACGTACAACGTATAACGTATAACGTATAACGTACAACGTGTAAAGCATAACGTATAACGTACAACGTATAACGCAGAACGTATAACGTATAACGCATAACGTATAACGTATAACGTATAACGTATGACGTATAACGTATAACGTATAGCGTGTAACGTATAACGTATAACGTATAACGCATAACGTATAACGTATAACGTATAACGTATAACGTATTACGTATAACTTATAACGTATAACGTATAACGTATAACGTATAACGTATAACGTATAACGTATAACGTATAACGTATAACGTATAACGTATAACGTATAACGTATAACGTATAACGTATAACGTATAACGTATAACGTATAACGTATAACGTATAACGTATAACGTATAACGTATAACGTATAACGTGTAACGTATAACGTGTAACGTATAACGTATAACGTATAACGTATAACGTATAACGCATAACGTATAACGCATAACGTATAACGCATAACGTATAACGTATAACGTATAACGTATAACGTATAACGTATAACGCATAACGTATTACGTATAACGTATAACGTATAACGTATAACGTATAACGTATAACGTATAACGTATAACGTATAACGTATAACGTATAACGTATAACGTATAACGTATAACGTATAACGTATAACGTATAACGTATAACGTATAACGTATAACGTATAACGTATAACGTATAACGTATAACGTATTACATATTACGTATAACATATAACGTGTATCTTATAACCTATGACGTATGACGTATAACGTATAACGCACAACGTATAGCGTATAACGTATAACGTATAACGTATAACGTATAACGTATAACGTATTACGTATTACGTATAACTTATAACGTATAACGTATAACGTATAACGTATAACGTATAACGTATAACGTATAACGTATAACGTATAACGTATAACGTATAACGTATAACGTATAACGTATAACGTATAACGTATAACGTATAACGTATAACGTATTACGTATAACTTATAACGTATAACGTATAACGTATAACGTATAACGTATAACGTATAACGTATAACGTATAACGTATAACGTATAACTTATAACGTACAACGTATAACGTATAACGTACGACGTATAACGTATAACGTACAACGTATAACGTATAACGTATAAGGTACAACGTGTAAAGCATAACGTATAACGTACAACGTATAACGCAGAACGTATAACGTATAACGCATTACGTATAACGTATAACGTATAACGTATGACGTATAACGTATAACGTATAGCGTGTAACGCATAACGTATAACGTATAACGTATAACGTATAACGTATAACGTATAACGTATTACGTATAACGTATAACGTATAACGTATAACGTATAACGTATAACGTATAACGTATAACGTATAACGTATAACGTATAACGTATAACGTATAACGTATAACGTATGACGTATAACGTATAACGTATAACGTATAACGACTAACGTATAACGTATAACGTATAACGTATAACGTATAACGTATAACGTATAACGTATAACGTATAACGTATAACGTATAACGTACAACGTATAACGTACAACGTATAACGTATAACGTATAACGTATAACGTATAACGTATAACGTATAACGTATAACGTATAACGTATAACGTATAACGTATAACGTATAACGTATAACGTATAACGTATAACGTATAACGTATAACGTATAACGTATAACGCATAACGTATAACGTATAACCTATAACGTATAACGGATAACGTATAACGTATATCGTATAAGGTATAACGTAAAACGTATAACGTATAACGTATAACGTATAACGCGTAACGAAGAACGTATAACGAATAACGTAAAACGTATAACGTATTACGTATTACGTATAAGGTATAACGTGTATCGTATAACCTATGACGTATGACGTATAACGTATAACGCACAACGTATAACGTATAACGTATAACGTATAACGTATAACGTATAACGTATAACGTATAACGCACAACGTATAACGTATAACGTATAACGTATAACGTATAACGTATAACGTATAACGTATAACGTATAACGTATAACGTATAACGTATAACGTATAACGTATAACGTATAACGTATAACGTATAACGTATAACGTATAACGTATAACTAATAACGTACAACGTATAACGTATAACGTACGACGTATAACGTATAACGTATATCGTATAACGTATAACGTATAACGTATAACGTATAACGTATAACGTATAACGTATAACGCGTAACGAAGAACGTATAACGAATAACTTAAAAGGTATAACGTATAACGTATAACGTACAACGTATAACGTATAACGTACGACGTATAACGTATAACGTACAACGTATAAAGTATAACGTATAACGTACAACGTGTAAAGCATAACGTATAACGTACAACGTATAACGCATAACGTATAACGTATAACGCATAACGTATAACTTATAACGTATAACGTATAACGTATAACGTATAACGTATAACGTATAACGTATAACGTGTAACGTATAACGTATAACGTATAACGTATAACGTATAACGTATAACGTATTACGTATAACTTATAACGTATAACGTATAACGTATAACGTATAACGTATAACGTATAACGTATAGCGTATAACGTATAACGTACTACATATAACGTATAACTTATAACGTATAACGTATAACGTATAACGTACAACGTATAACGTATAACGTATAACGTATAACGCATAACGTATAACGTATAACCTATAACGTATAACGGATAACGTATAACGTATATCGTATAAGATATAACGTATAACGTATAACGTATAACGTATAACGTATAACGCGTAACGAAGAACGTATAACGAATAACGTAAAACGTATAACGTATTACATATTACGTATAACATATAACGTGTATCGTATAACCTATGACGCATAACGTATAACTTATAACGTATAACGTATAACGTATAACGTATAGCGTGTAACGTATAACGTATAACGTATAACGTATAACGTATAACGTATAACGTATAACGTAGTACGTATAACGTATAACGTACAACGTATAACGTATAACGTATAACGTATAACGTATAACGTATAACGTATAACGTATAACGTATAACGTATAACGTATAACGTATAACGTATAACGTATAACGTATAACGTATAACGTATAACGTATAACGTATAACGTGTAACGTATAACGTATAACGTATAACGTATAACGTATAACGTATAACTTATAACGTACAACGTATAACGTATGACGTACGACGTATAACGTATAACGTACAACGTATAACGTATAACGTATAACGTACAACGTGTAAAGCATAACGTATAACGTACAACGTATAACGCAGAACGTATAACGTATAACGCATAACGTATAACGTATAACGTATAACGTATGACGTATAACGTATAACGTATAGCGTGTAACGTATAACGTATAACGTATAACGTATAACGTATAACGTATAACGTATAACGTAGTACGTATAACGTATAACGTACAACGTATAACGTATAACGTATAACGTATAACGTATAACGTATAACGTATAACGTATAACGTATAACGTATAACGTATAACGTATAACGTATAACGTATAACGTATAACGTATAACGTATAACGTATAACGTATAACGTATAACGTATAACGTATAACGTATAACGCATAACGTATAACGTATAACCTATAACGTATAACGGATAACGTATAACGTATATCGTATAAGGTATAACGTAAAACGTATAACGTATAACGTATAACGTATAACGCGTAACGAAGAACGTATAACGAATAACGTAAAACGTATAACGTATTACGTATTACGTATAACGTATAACGTGTATCGTATAACCTATGACGTATGACGTATAACGTATAACGCACAACGTATAACGTATAACGTATAACGTATAACGTATAACGTATAACGTATAACGTATAACGCACAACGTATAACGTATAACGTATAACGTATAACGTATAACGTATAACGTATAACGTATAACGTATAACGTATAACGTATAACGTATAACGTATAACGTATAACGTATAACGTATAACGTATAACGTATAACTTATAACGTACAACGTATAACGTATAACGTACGACGTATAACGTATAACGTATATCGTATAACGTATAACGTATAACGTATAACGTATAACGTATAACGTATAACGTATAACGCGTAACGAAGAACGTATAACGAATAACTTAAAAGGTATAACGTATAACGTATAACGTACAACGTATAACGTATAACGTACGACGTATAACGTATAACGTACAACGTATAAAGTATAACGTATAACGTACAACGTGTAAAGCATAACGTATAACGTACAACGTATAACGCATAACGTATAACGTATAACGCATAACGTATAACTTATAACGTATAACGTATAACGTATAACGTATAACGTATAACGTATAACGTATAACGTGTAACGTATAACGTATAACGTATAACGTATAACGTATAACGTATAACGTATTACGTATAACTTATAACGTATAACGTATAACGTATAACGTATAACGTATAACGTATAACGTATAGCGTATAACGTATAACGTACTACATATAACGTATAACTTATAACGTATAACGTATAACGTATAACGTACAACGTATAACGTATAACGTATAACGTATAACGCATAACGTATAACGTATAACCTATAACGTATAACGGATAACGTATAACGTATATCGTATAAGATATAACGTATAACGTATAACGTATAACGTATAACGTATAACGCGTAACGAAGAACGTATAACGAATAACGTAAAACGTATAACGTATTACATATTACGTATAACATATAACGTGTATCGTATAACCTATGACGCATAACGTATAACTTATAACGTATAACGTATAACGTATAACGTATAACGTATAACGTATAACGTGTAACGTATAACGTATAACGTATAACGTATAACGTATAACGTATAACTTATAACGTACAACGTATAACGTATGACGTACGACGTATAACGTATAACGTACAACGTATAACGTATAACGTATAACGTACAACGTGTAAAGCATAACGTATAACGTACAACGTATAACGCAGAACGTATAACGTATAACGCATAACGTATAACGTATAACGTATAACGTATGACGTATAACGTATAACGTATAGCGTGTAACGTATAACGTATAACGTATAACGTATAACGTATAACGTATAACGTATAACGTAGTACGTATAACTTATAACGTATAACGTATAACAGTATAACGTATAACGTATAACGTATAACGTATAACGTATAACGTATAACGTATAACGTATAACGTATAACTTATAACGTATAACGTATAACGTATAACGTATAACGTATAACGTATAACGTATTACGTATAACTTATAACGTATAACGTATAACGTATAACGTATAACGTATAACGTATAACGTATAACGTATAACGTATAACGCATAACGTATAACGTATAACCTATAACGTATAACGGATAACGTATAACGTATATCGTATAAGGTATACCGTAAAACGTATAACGTATAACGTATAACGTATAACGTATAACGCGTACGAAGAACGTATAACGAATAACGTAAAACGTATAACGTATTACGTATTACGTATAACGTATAACGTGTATCGTATAACCTATGACGTATGACGTATAACGTATAACGCACAACGTATAACGTATAACGTATAACGTATAACGTACAACGTATAACGTATAACGTACGACGTATAACGTATAACGTATATGGTATAACGTATAACGTATAACGTATAACGTATAACGTATAACGTATAACGTATAACGCGTAACGAAGAACGTATAACGAATAACTTAAAAGGTATAACGTATAACGTATAACGTACAACGTATAACGTATAACGTACGACGTATAACGTATAACGTACAACGTATAAAGTATAACGTATAACGTACAACGTGTAAAGCATAACGTATAACGTACAACGTATAACGCATAACGTATAACGTATAACGCATAACGTATAACTTATAACGTATAACGTATAACGTATAACGTATAACGTATAACGTATAACGTATAACGTGTAACGTATAACGTATAACGTATAACGTATAACGTATAACGTATAACGTATTACGTATAACTTATAACGTATAACGTATAACGTATAACGTATAACGTATAACGTATAACGTATAGCGTATAACGTATAACGTACAACATATAACGTATAACTTATAACGTATAACGTATAACGTATAACGTACAACGTATAACGTATAACGTATAACGTATAACGCATAACGTATAACGTATAACCTATAACGTATAACGGATAACGTATAACGTATGTCGTATAAGATATAACGTATAACGTATAACGTATAACGTATAACGTATAACGCGTAACGAAGAACGTATAACGAATAACGTAAAACGTATAACGTATTACATATTACGTATAACATATAACGTGTATCGTATAACCTATGACGCATAACGTATAACTTATAACGTATAACGTATAACGTATAACGTATAACGTATAACGTATAACGTGTAACGTATAACGTATAACGTATAAACGTATAACGTATAACGTATAACTTATAACGTACAACGTATAACGTATAACGTACGACGTATAACGTATAACGTAAAACGTATAACGTATAACGTATAACGTACAACGTGTAAAGCATAACGTATAACGTACAACGTATAACGCAGAACGTATAACGTATAACGCATAACGTATAACGTATAACGTATAACGTATGACGTATAACGTATAACGTATAGCGTGTAACGTATAACGTATAACGTATAACGTATAACGTATAACGTATAACGTATAACGTATTACGTATAACTTATAACGTATAACGTATAACGTATAACGTATAACGTATAACGTATAACGTATAACGTATAACGTATAACGTATAACGTATAACGTATAACGTATAACGTATAACGTATAAAGTATAACGTATAACGTATAACGTATAACGTATAACGTATAACGTGTAACGTATAACGTGTAACGTATAACGTATAACGTATAACGTATAACGTATAACGCATAACGTATAACGCATAACGTATAACGTATAACGTATAACGTATAACGTATAACGTATAACGTATAACGTATAACGTATAACGTATAACGTATAACGTATAACGTATGACGTATAACGTATAACGTATAACGTATAACGTATAACGTATAACTTATAACGTATAACGTATAACGTATAACGTATAACGTATAACGTATAACGTATTACGTATAACTTATAACGTATAACGTATAACGTATAACGTATAACGTATAACGTACGACGTATAACGTATAACGTACAACGTATAAAGTATAACGTATAACGTACAACATGTAAAGCATAACGTATAACGTACAACGTATAACGCATAACGTATAACGTATAACGCATAACGTATAACTTATAACGTATAACGTATAACGTATAACGTATAACGTATACGTATAACGTATAAACGTGTAACGTATAACGTATAACGTATAACGTATAACGTATAACGTATAACGTATAACGTATAACGTATTACGTATAACTTATAACGTATAACGTATAACGTATAACGTATAACGTATAACGTATAACGTATAGCGTATAACGTATAACGTATAACGTATTACGTATAACTTATAACGTATAACGTATAACGTATAACGTATAACGTATAACGTATAACGTATAGCGTATAACGTATAACGTATAACGTATAACGTATAACGTATAACGTATAACGTGTAACGTATAACGTATAACGTATAACGTATAACGTATAACGTATAACGTATTACGTATAACTTATAACGTATAACGTATAACGTATAACGTATAACGTATAACGTATAACGTATAGCGTATAACGTATAACGTACAACATATAACGTATAACTTATAACGTATAACGTATAACGTATAACGTACAACGTATAACGTATAACGTATAACGTATAACGCATAACGTATAACGTATAACCTATAACGTATAACGGATAACGTATAACGTATATCGTATAAGATATAACGTATAACGTATAACGTATAACGTATAACGTATAACGCGTAACGAAGAACGTATAACGAATAACGTAAAACGTATAACGTATTACATATTACGTATAACATATAACGTGTATCGTATAACCTATGACGCATAACGTATAACTTATAACGTATAACGTATACCGTATAACGTATAACGTATAACGTATAACGTGTAACGTATAACGTATAACGTATAACGTATAACGTATAACGTATAACTTATAACGTACAACGTATAACGTATAACGTACGACGTATAACGTATAACGTACAACGTATAACGTATAACGTATAACGTACAACGTGTAAAGCATAACGTATAACGTACAACGTATAACGCAGAACGTATAACGTATAACGCATAACGTATAACGTATAACGTATAACGTATGACGTATAACGTATAACGTATAGCGTGTAACGTATAACGTATAACGTATAACGTATAACGTATAACGTATAACGTATAACGTATTACGTATAACTTATAACGTATAACGTATAACGTATAACGTATAACGTATAACGTATAACGTATAACGTATAACGTATAACGTATAACGTATAACGTATAACGTATAACGTATAACGTATAACGTATAACGTATAACGTATAACGTATAACGTATAACGTATAACGTATAACGTATAACGTGTAACGTATAACGTGTAACGTATAACGTATAACGTATAACGTATAACGTATAACGCATAACGTATAACGCATAACGTATAACGTATAACGTATAACGTATAACGTATAACGTATAACGTATAACGTATAACGTGTAACGTATAACGTATAACGTATGACGTATAACGTATAACGTATAACGTATAACGTATAACGTATAACTTATAACGTATAACGTATAACGTATAACGTATAACGTATAACGTATAACGTATTACGTATAACTTATAACGTATAACGTATAACGTATAACGTATAACGTATAACGTATAACGCATAACGTATTACGTATAACGTATAACGTATAACGTATAACGTATAACGTATAACGTATAACGTATAACGTATAACGTATAACGTATAACGTATAACGTATAACGTATAACGTATAACGTATTACATATTACGTATAACATATAACGTGTATCGTATAACCTATGACGTATGACGTATAACGTATAACGCACAACGTATAGCGTATAACGTATAACGTATAACGTATAACGTATAACGTATAACGTATAACGTATAACGTATAACGTATAACGTATAACGTATAACGTATAACGTATAACGTATAACGTATAACGTATAACGTATAACGTATAACGTATAACGTATAACGTATAACGTATAACGTATAACGTATAACGTATAACGTGTAACGTATAACGTATAACGTATAACGTATAACGTATAACGTACAACGTATAACGTATAACGTATAACGCATAACGTATAACGTATAACCTATAACGTATAACGGATAACGTATAACGTATATCGTATAAGATATAACGTATAACGTATAACGTGTAACGTATAACGTATAACGCGTAACGAAGAACGTATAACGAATAACGTAAAACGTATAACGTATTACATATTACGTATAACATATAACGTGTATCGTATAACCTATGACGTATGACGTATAACGTATAACGCACAACGTATAGCGTATAACGTATAACGTATAACGTATAACGTATAACGTATAACGTATAACGTATAACGTATAACGTATAACGCATAACGTATAACGTATAACGTATAACGTATAACGTATAACGTATTACGTATAACTTATAACGTATAACGTATAACGTATAACGTATAACGTATAACGTATAACGCATAACGTATTACGTATAACGTATAACGTATAACGTATAACGTATAACGTATAACGTATAACGTATAACTTATAACTTATAACGTACAACGTATAACGTATAACGTACGACGTATAACGTATAACGTACAACGTATAACGTATAACGTATAACGTACAACGTGTAAAGCATAACGTATAACGTACAACGTATAACGCAGAACGTATAACGTATAACGCATAACGTATAACGTATAACGTATAACGTATAACGTATGACGTATAACGTATAACGTATAGCGTGTAACGTATATCGTATAACGTATAACGTATAACGTATAACGTATAACGTATAACGTATTACGTATAACTTATAACGTATAACGTATAACGTATAACGTATAACGTATTACGTATAACGTATAACGTATAACGTATAACGTATAACGTATAACGTATAACGTATAACGTATAACGTATAACGTATAACGTATAACGTATAACGTATAACGTATAACGTATAACGTATAACGTATAACGTATAACGTATAACGTATAACGTATAACGTGTAACGTATAACGTGTAACGTATAACGTATAACGTATAACGTATAACGTATAACGCATAACGTATAACGCATAACGTATAACGTATAACGTATAACGTATAACGTATAACGTATAACGTATAACGTATAACGTATAACGTATAACGTATAACGTATAACGTATGACGTATAACGTATAACGTATAACGTATAACGTATAACGTATAACTTATAACGTATAACGTATAACGTATAACGTATAACGTATAACGTATAACGTATAACGTATTACGTATAACTTATAACGTATAACGTATAACGTATAACGTATAACGTATAACGTATAACGTATAACGCATAACGTATTACGTATAACGTATAACGTATAACGTATAACGTATAACGTATAACGTATAACGTATAACGTATAACGTATAACGTATAACGTATAACGTATAACGTATAACGTATAACGTATAACGTATAACGTATAACGTACTACATATTACGTATAACATATAACGTGTATCGTATAACGTATGACGTATGACGTATAACGTATAACGCACAACGTATAGCGTATAACGTATAACGTATAACGTATAACGTATAACGTATAACGTATTACGTATTACGTATAACTTATAACGTATAACGTATAACGTATAACGTATAACGTATAACGTATAACGTATAACGTATAACGTATAACGTATAACGTATAACTTATAACTTATAACGTACAACGTATAACGTATAACGTACGACGTATAACGTATAACGTACAACGTATTACGTATAACTTATAACGTATAACGTATAACGTATAACGTATAACGTATAACGTATAACGTATAACGTATAACGTATAACGTATAACGTATAACGTATAACTTATAACGTACAACGTATAACGTATAACGTATAACGTATAACCTATAACGTATAACGGATAACGTATAACGTATATCGTATAAGATATAACGTATAACGTATAACGTGTAACGTATAACGTATAACGCGTAACGAAGAACGTATAACGAATAACGTAAAACGTATAACGTATTACATATTACGTATAACATATAACGTGTATCGTATAACCTATGACGTATGACGTATAACGTATAACGCACAACGTATAGCGTATAACGTATAACGTATAACGTATAACGTATAACGTATAACGTATAACGTATAACGTATAACGTATAACGCATAACGTATAACGTATAACGTATAACGTATAACGTATAACGTATTACGTATAACTTATAACGTATAACGTATAACGTATAACGTATAACGTATAACGTATAACGCATAACGTATTACGTATAACGTATAACGTATAACGTATAACGTATAACGTATAACGTATAACGTATAACTTATAACTTATAACGTACAACGTATAACGTATAACGTACGACGTATAACGTATAACGTACAACGTATAACGTATAACGTATAACGTACAACGTGTAAAGCATAACGTATAACGTACAACGTATAACGCAGAACGTATAACGTATAACGCATAACGTATAACGTATAACGTATAACGTATAACGTATGACGTATAACGTATAACGTATAGCGTGTAACGTATATCGTATAACGTATAACGTATAACGTATAACGTATAACGTATAACGTATAACGTATTACGTATAACTTATAACGTATAACGTATAACGTATAACGTATAACGTATAACGTATTACGTATAACGTATAACGTATAACGTATAACGTATAACGTATAACGTATAACGTATAACGTATAACGTATAACGTATAACGTATAACGTATAACGTATAACGTACTACATATTACGTATAACATATAACGTGTATCGTATAACGTATGACGTATGACGTATAACGTATAACGCACAACGTATAGCGTATAACGTATAACGTATAACGTATAACGTATAACGTATAACGTATTACGTATTACGTATAACTTATAACGTATAACGTATAACGTATAACGTATAACGTATAACGTATAACGTATAACGTATAACGTATGACGTATAACGTATAACGTATAACGTATAACGTATAACGTATAACGTATAACTTATAACGTATAACGTATAACGTATAACGTATTACGTATAACTTATAACGTATAACGTATAACGTATAACGTATAACGTATAACGTATAACGTATAACGTATAACGTATAACGTATAACGTATAACTTATAACGTACAACGTATAACGTATAACGTACGACGTATAACGTATAACGTACAACGTATAACGTATAACGTATAAGGTACAACGTGTAAAGCATAACGTATAACGTACAACGTATAACGCAGAACGTATAACGTATAACGCATTACGTATAACGTATAACGTATAACGTATGACGTATAACGTATAACGTATAGCGTGTAACGCATAACGTATAACGTATAACGTATAACGTATAACGTATAACGTATAACGTATAACGTATTACGTATAACGTATAACGTATAACGTATAACGTATAACGTATAACGTATAACGTATAACGTATAACGTATAACGTATAACGTATAACGTATGACGTATAACGTATAACGTATAACGTATAACGAATAACGTATAACGTATAACGTATAACGTATAACGTATAACGTATAACGTATAAGGTATAACGTATAACGTATAGCGTATAACGTATAACGTACAACGTATAACGTACAACGTATAACGTATAACGTATAACGTATAACGTATAACGTATAACGTGTAACGTATAACGTATAACGTATAACGTATAACGTATAACGTATAACGTATAACGTATAACGTATAACGTATAACGTATAACGTATAACGTATAACGCATAACGTATAACGTATAACGTATAACGTATAACGTATAACGTACAACGTATAACGTATAACTTATAACGTATAACGTATAACGTATAACGTACAACGTATAACGTATAACGTATAACGTATAACGCATAACGTATAACGTATAACCTATAACGTATAACGGATAACGTATAACGTATAACGTATAACGTATAACGTATAACGTATAACGTATAGCGTATAACGTATAACGTACAACATATAACGTATAACTTACAACGTATAACGTATAACGTATAACGTACAACGTATAACGTATAACGTATAACGTATAACGCATAACGTATAACGTATAACCTATAACGTATAACGTATAACGTATAACGTATAACGTATAACGTATAACGTATAACGTATAACGTATAACGTAAAACGTATAACGCGTAACGAAGAACGTATAACGAATAACGTAAAACGTATTACGTATTACATATTACGTATAACATATAACGTGTATCGTATAACCTATGACGCATAACGTATAACTTATAACGTATAACGTATAACGTATAACGTATAACGTATAACGTATAACGTATAACGTATAACGTATAACGTACAACGTATAACGTATAACGTATAACGTACAACGTGTAAAGCATAACGTATAACGTACAACGTATAACGTATAACGTATAACGTATAACGCAGAACGTATAACGTATAACGCATAACGTATAACGTATAACGTATAACGTATGACGTATAACGTATAACGTATAGCGTGTAACGTATAACGTATAACGTATAACGTATAACGTATAACGTATAACGTATAACGTATTACGTATAACTTATAACGTATAACGTATAACGTATAACGTATAACGTATAACGTATAACGTATAACGTATAACGTATAACGTATAACGTATAACGTATAACGTATAACGTATAACGTATAACGTATAACGTATAACGTATAACGTATAACGTATAACGTATAACGTATAACGTATAACGTGTAACGTATAACGTGTAACGTATAACGTATAACGTATAACGTATAACGTATAACGCATAACGTATAACGCATAACGTATAACGTATAACGTATAACGTATAACGTATAACGTATAACGTATAACGTATAACGTATAACGTATAACGTATAACGTATAACGTATGACGTATAACGTATAACGTTTAACGTATAACGTATAACGTATAACTTATAACGTATAACGTATAACGTATAACGTATAACGTATAACGTATAACGTATTACGTATAACTTATAACGTATAACGTATAACGTATAACGTATAACGTATAACGTATAACGCATAACGTATTACGTATAACGTATAACGTATAACGTATAACGTATAACGTATAACGTATAACGTATAACGTATAACGTATAACGTATAACGTATATCGTATAACGTATAACGTATAACGTATTACATATTACGTATAACATATAACGTGTATCGTATAACCTATGACGTATGACGTATAACGTATAACGCACAACGTATAGCGTATAACGTATAACGTATAACGTATAACGTATAACGTATAACGTATAACGTATAACGTATAACGTATAACGTATAACGTATAACGTATAACGTATAACGTATAACGTATAACGTATAACGTATAACGTATAACGTATAACGTATAACGTATAACGTATAACGTATAACGTGTAACGTATAACGTATAACGTATAACGTATAACGTATAACGTACAACGTATAACGTATAACGTATAACGCATAACGTATAACGTATAACCTATAACGTATAACGGATAACGTATAACGTATATCGTATAAGATATAACGTATAACGTATAACGTGTAACGTATAACGTATAACGCGTAACGAAGAACGTATAACGAATAACGTAAAACGTATAACGTATTACATATTACGTATAACATATAACGTGTATCGTATAACCTATGACGTATGACGTATAACGTATAACGCACAACGTATAGCGTATAACGTATAACGTATAACGTATAACGTATAACGTATAACGTATAACGTATAACGTATAACGTATAACGCATAACGTATAACGTATAACGTATAACGTATAACGTATAACGTATAACGTATAACGTATAACGTATAACGTATAACGTATAACGTATAACGTGTAACGTATAACGTGTAACGTATAACGTATAACGTATAACGTATAACGTATAACGCATAACGTATAACGCATAACGTATAACGTATAACGTATAACGTATAACTTATAACGTATAACGTATAACGTATAACGTATAACGTATAACGTATAACGTATGACGTATAACGTATAACGTATAACGTATAACGTATAACGTATAACTTATAACGTATAACTTATAACGTATAACGTACAACGTATAACGTATAACGTATAACGTATAACTTATAACGTATAACGTACAACGTATAACGTATAACGTATAACGTATAACGTATAACGTATAACGTATAACGTATTACGTATAACTTATAACGTATAACGTATAACGTATAACGTATAACGTATAACGTATAACGCATAACGTATTACGTATAACGTATAACGTATAACGTATAACGTATAACGTATAACGTATAACGTATTACGTATAACTTATAACGTATAACGTATAACGTATAACGTATAACGTATAACGTATAACGTATAACGTATAACGTATAACGTATAACGTATAACGTATAACGTATAACGTATAACGTATAACGTATAACGTATAACGTATAACGTATGACGTATAACGTATAACGTATAACGTATAACGTATAACGTGTAACGTATAACGTGTAACGTATAACGTATAACGTATAACGTATAACGTATAACGCATAACGTATAACGCATAACGTATAACGTATAACGTATAACGTATAACGTATAACGTATAACGTATAACGTATAACGTATAACGTATAACGTATAACGTATGACGTATAACGTATAACGTATAACGTATGACGTATAACGTATAACGTATAACGTATAACGTATAACGTATAACGTATAACGTATAACGTATAACGTGTAACGTATAACGTGTAACGTATAACGTATAACGTATAACGTATAACGTATAACGTATAACGTATAACGTATAACGTATAACGTATAACGTATAACGTATAACGTGTAACGTATAACGTGTAACGTATAACGTATAACGTATAACGTATAACGTATAACGCATAACGTATAACGCATAACGTATAACGTATAACGTATAACGTATAACGTATAACGTATAACGTATAACGTATAACGTATAACGTATAACGTATAACGTATGACGTATAACGTATAACGTATAACGTATAACGTATAACGTATAACTTATAACGTATAACGTATAACGTATAACGTATAACGTATAACGTATAACGTATTACGTATAACTTATAACGTATAACGTATAACGTATAACGTATAACGTATAACGTATAACGTATAACGCATAACGTATTACGTATAACGTATAACGTATAACGTATAACGTATAACGTATAACGTATAACGTATAACGTATAACGTATAACGTATAACGTATAACGTATAACGTATAACGTATAACGTATAACGTATTACGTATAACGTATAACGTACTACATATTACGTATAACATATAACGTGTATCGTATAACGTATGACGTATGACGTATAACGTATAACGCACAACGTATAGCGTATAACGTATAACGTATAACGTATAACGTATAACGTATAACGTATTACGTATTACGTATAACTTATAACGTATAACGTATAACGTATAACGTATAACGTATAACGTATAACGTATAACGTGTAACGTATAACGTGTAACGTATAACGTATAACGTATAACGTATAACGCATAACGTATAACGCATAACGTATAACGTATAACGTATAACGTATAACGTATAACGTATAACGTATAACGTATAACGTATAACGTATAACGTATAACGTATAACGTATGACGTATAACGTATAACGTATAACGTATGACGTATAACGTATAACGTATAACGTATAACTTATAACGTATAACGTATAACGTATAACGTATAACGTATAACGTATAACGTATAACGTATAACGTATAACGTATAACGTATAACGTATAACGTATAACGTATAACGTATAACGTATAACGTATAACGTATAACGTGTAACGTATAACGTGTAACGTATAACGTATAACGTATAACGTATAACGTATAACGCATAACGTATAACGCATAACGTATAACGTATAACGTATAACGTATAACGTATAACGTATGACGTATGACGTATAACGTATAACGTATAACGTATAACGTATAACGTATAACGTATAACGTATAACGTATAACGTATAACGTATAACGTATAACGTATAACGTATAACGTATAACGTATAACGTATAAAGTATAACGTATAACGTATAACGTATAACGTATAACGTATAACGTATAACGTACAACGTATAACGTATAACGTATAACGTATAACGTATAACGTATAACGTATAACGTTTAACGTATAACGCGTAACGAAGAACGTATAACGAATAACGTAAAACGTATAACGTATTACATATTACGTATAACGTTTAACGTATATCGTATAACCTATGACGTATAACGTATAACGTATAACGTATAACCCGTAACGAAGAACGTATAACGAATAACGTAAAAGGTATAACGTATTACATACTACGTATAACGTATAACGTGTATCGTATAAAGTATATCGTATAATGTATAACGTATAACGTATAACGTATAACGTATTACATATTACGTATAACGTTTAACGTATATCGTATAACCTATGACGTATAACGTATAACGTATAACGTATAACCCGTAACGAAGAACGTATAACGAATAACGTAAAAGGTATAACGTATTACATACTACGTATAACGTATAACGTGTATCGTATAAAGTATATCGTATAATGTATAACGTATAACGTATAACGTATAACGTATAACGTATAACGTATAACGTATAACCCGTAACGAAGAACGTATAACGAATAACGTAAAAGGTATAACGTATTACATACTACGTATAACGTATAACGTATAACGTATAACGTATAACGTATAACGTATAACGTATAACGTGTATCGTATAACGTATATCGTATAATGTATAACGTATAACGTATAACGTATAACGTATAATGTATAACGTATAACGCGTAACGAAGAACGCATAACGAATAACGTATAACGTATAACGTATAACGTATAACGTATAACCCGTAACGAAGAACGTATAACGAATAACGTAAAAGGTATAACGTATTACATACTACGTATAACGTATAACGTATAACGTATAACGTATAACGTATAACGTATAACGTATAACGTATAACGAATAACGTAAAACGTATAATGTATTGCATATTACGTATAACGTATAACGTGTATCGTATAACCTATGACGTATGACGTATAACGTATAACGTATAACGTGTATCGTATAACCTATGACGTATAACGTATAACGTATAACGTATAACGTGTATCGTATAACCTATGACGTATAACGTATAACGTATAACGTATAACCCGTAACGAAGAACGTATAACGAATAACGTAAAAGGTATAACGTATTACATACTGCGTATAACGTATAACGTGTATCGTATAACGTATATCGTATAATGTATAACGTATAACGTATAACGTATAACGTATAACGTATAACGTATAACGCGTAACGAAGAACGCATAACGAATAACGTATAACGTATAACGTATAACGTATAACGTATAACGTATAACGTATAACGTATAACGTATAAGGTATAACGTATGACGTATAACGTATAACGTATAACGTATAACGTATAACGTATAACGTATAACGTATAACGTATAACGTATAACGTATAACGTATAACGTATAACGTATAACGTATAACGTATAACGTATAACGTATAACGTATAACGTATAACGTATAACGTATAACGTATAACGTATAACGTATAACGTATAACGTATAACGTATAACGTATGACGTATGACGTATAACGTATAACGTATAACGTATAACGTATAACGTATAACGTATAACGTATAACGTATAACGTATAACGTATAACGTATAACGTATAACGTATAACGTATAACGTATAACGTATAACGTATAACGTATAAAGTATAACGTATAACGTATAACGTATAACGTATAACGTATAACGTATAACGTATAACGTATAACGTATAACGTATAACGTATAACGTATAACGTATAACGTATAACGTATAACGTATAACGTTTAACGTATAACGCGTAACGAAGAACGTATAACGAATAACGTAAAACGTATAACGTATTACATATTACGTATAACGTTTAACGTATATCGTATAACCTATGACGTATAACGTATAACGTATACCGTATAACCCGTAACGAAGAACGTATAACGAATAACGTAAAAGGTATAACGTATTACATACTACGTATAACGTATAACGTGTATCGTATAAAGTATATCGTATAATGTATAACGTATAACGTATAACGTATAACGTATAATGTATAACGTATAACGCGTAACGAAGAATGCATAACGAATAACGTATAACGTATAACGTATAACGTATAACGTATAACGTATGACGTATAACGTATAACGTATAACGTATAACGTATAACGTATAACGTATAACGTATAACGTATAACGTATAACGTATAACGTATAACGTATAACGTATAACGTATAAAGTATAACGTATGACGTATAAAGTATAACGTATAACGTATAACGTATAACATATAACGTATAACGTATAACGTATAACGTATAACGTATAACGTATAACGTTTAACGTATAACGCGTAACGAAGAACGTATAACGAATAACGTAAAACGTATAACGTATTACATATTACGTATAACGTTTAACGTATATCGTATAACCTATGACGTATAACGTATAACGTATAACGTATAAGGTATAACGTATAACATATAACGTATAACGTATAACGTATAACGTATAACGTATAACGTATAACGTATAACGTATAACGTATAACGTATAACGTATAACGTATAACGTATAACGTATAACGTATAGCGTATAACGCGTAACGAAGAACGTATAACGAATAACTTAAAAGGTATAACGTATAACGAATAACGTAAAAGGTATAACGTATTACATACTACGTATAACGTATAACGTATAACGTATAACGTATAACGTATAACGTATGACGTATAACGTATAACGTATAACGTATAACGTATAACGTATAACGTATAACGTATAACGTATAACGTATAACGTATAACGTATAACGTATAACGTATAACGTATAACGTATAACGTATAACGTATAACGTATAACGTATAACGTATAACGTATAACGTATAACGTATAACGTATAACGTATAAAGTATAACCTATGACGTATAACGTATAACGTATAGCGTATAAGGTATAACGTATAACGTATAACGTATAACGTATAACGTATAAAGTATAACGTATAACGTATAACGTATAACGTATAACGTATAACGTATAACGTATAACGTATAACGTATAACGTATAACGTATAACGTATAACGTATAACGTATAACGTATAACGTATAACGTATAACGTATAACGTATAACGTATAACGTATAACGTATAACGTATAACGTATAAAGTATAACCTATGACGTATAACGTATAACGTATAGCGTATAAGGTATAACGTATAACGTATAACGTATAACGTATAACGTATAACGTATAAAGTATAACGTATAACGTATAACGTATAACGTATAACGTATAACGTATAACGTATAACGTATAACGTATAACGTATAACGTATAACGTATAACGTATAACGTATAACGTATAACGTATAACGTATAACGTATAACGTATAACGTATGACGTATAACGTATAACGTATAACGTATAACGTATAACGTATAACGTATAACGTATAACGTATAACGTATAACGTATAACGTATAACGTATAACGTATAACGTATAACGTATAACGTATAACGTATAACGTATAACGTATAACGTATAACGTATAAAGTATAACCTATGACGTATAACGTATAACGTATAGCGTATAAGGTATAACGTATAACGTATAACGTATAACGTATAACGTATAAAGTATAACGTATAACGTATAACGTATAACGTATAACGTATAACGTATAACGTATAACGTATAACGTATAACGTATAACGTATAACGTATAACGTATAACGTATAACGTATAACGTATAACGTATAACGTATAACGTATAACGTATAACGTATAACGTATAACGTATAACGTATAACATATAACGTATAACGTATACCTTATAACGTATAACGTGTAACGTATAACGTGTAACGAAGAACGAATAACGAATAACGTAAAACGTATAATGTATTGCATATTACGTATAACGTATAACGTGTATCGTATAACCTATGACGTATGACGTATAACGTATAACGTATAACGTGTATCGTATAACCTATGACGTATAACGTATAACGTATAACGTATAACGTGTATCGTATAACCTATGACGTATAACGTATAACGTATAACGTATAACCCGTAACGAAGAACGTATAACGAATAACGTAAAAGGTATAACGTATTACATACTACGTATAACGTATAACGTGTATCGTATAACGTATATCGTATAATGTATAACGTATAACGTATAACGTATAACGTATAACGTATAACGTATAACGCGTAACGAAGAACGCATAACGAATAACGTATAACGTATAACGTATAACGTATAACGTATAACCCGTAACGAAGAACGTATAACGAATAACGTAAAAGGTATAACGTATTACATACTACGTATAACGTATAACGTATAACGTATAACGTATAACGTATAACGTATAACGTATAACGTATAACGTATAACGTATAGCGTATAACGTATAACATATAACGTATAACGTATAACGTATAACGTATAACGTATAACGAATAACGTAAAAGGTATAACGTATTACATACTACGTATAACGTATAACGTGTATCGTATAACGTATATCGTATAATGTATAACGTATAACGTATAACGTATAACGTATAATGTATAACGTATAATGCGTAACGAAGAACGCATAACGAATAACGTATAACGTATAACGTATAACGTATAACGTATAACCCGTAACGAAGAACGTATAACGAATAACGTAAAAGGTATAACGTATTACATACTACGTATAACGTATAACGTATAACATATAACGTATAACGTATAACGTATAACGTATAACGTATAACGTATAACGTATAACGTATAACGTATAACGTATAACGTATAATCTATAACGTATAACGTATAACGTATAACGTATAACGTATAACGTATAACGTATAACGTATAACGTATAACGTATAACGTATAACGTATAACGTAGAACGTATAACGTATAACGTATAACGTATAACGTATAACGTATAACGTATAACGTATAACGTATGACGTATAACGTATAACGTATAACGTATAACGTATAACGTATAACGTATAACGTATAACGTATAACGTATAACGTATAACGTATAACGTATAACGTATAACGTATAACGTATAAAGTATAACGTATAACGTATAACGTATAACGTATACCGTATAACGTATAACATATAACGTATAACGTATAACGTATAACGTATAACGTATAACGTATAACGTATAACGTTTAACGTATAACGCGTAACGAAGAACGTATAACGAATAACGTAAAACGTATAACGTATTACATATTACGTATAACGTTTAACGTATATCGTATAACCTATGACGTATAACGTATAACGTATAACGTATAACCCGTAACGAAGAACGTATAACGATTAACGTAAAAGGTATAACGTATTACATACTACGTATAACGTATAACGTGTATCGTATAACGTATATCGTATAATGTATAACGTATAACGTATAACGTAAAACGTATAACGTATAACGTATAACGCGTAACGAAGAACGCATAACGAATAACGTATAACGTATAACGTATAACGTATAACGTATAACCCGTAACGAAGAACGTATAACGAATAACGTAAAAGGTATAACGTATTACATACTACGTATAACGTATAACGTATAACGTATAACGTATAACGTATAACGTATAACGTATAACGTATAACGTATAACGTAAACGTATCACGTATAACGTATAACGTATAACGTATAACGTATAACGTATAACGTATAACGTATAACGAATAACGTAAAAGGTATAACGTATTACATACTACGCATAACGTATAACGTGTATCGTATAACGTATATCGTATAATGTATAACGTATAACGTATAACGTATAACGTATAACGTATAACGTATAACGCGTAACGAAGAACGCATAACGAATAACGTATAACGTATAACGTATAACGTATAACGTATAACCCGTAACGAAGAACGTATAACGAATAACGTAAAAGGTATAACGTATTACATACTACGTATAACGTATAACGTATAACGTATAACGTATAACGTATAACGTATAACGTATAACGTATAACGTATAACGTATAGCGTATAACGTATAACGTATAACGTATAACGTATAACGTATAACGTATAACGTATAACGAATAACGTAAAAGGTATAACGTATTACATACTACGTATAACGTATAACGTGTATCGTATAACGTATATCGTATAATGTATAACGTATAACGTATAACGTATAACGTATAACGTATAACGTATAACGTATAATCTATAACGTATAACGTATAACGTATAACGTATAACGTATAACGTATAACGTATAACGTATAACGTATAACGTATAACGTATAACGTATAACGTATAACGTATAACGTATAACGTATAACGTATAACGTATAACGTATAATCTATAACGTATAACGTATAACGTATAACGTATAACGTATAACGTATAACGTATAACGTATAACGTATAACGTATAACGTATAACGTATAACGTATAACGTATAACGTATAACGTATAACGTATAACGTATAACGTATAACGTATAACGTATAACGTATGACGTATAACGTATAACGTATAACGTATAACGTATAACGTATAACGTATAACGTATAACGTATAACGTATAACGTATAACGTATAACGTATAACGTATAACGTATAAAGTATAACGTATAACGTATAACGTATAACGTATACCGTATAACGTATAACATATAACGTATAACGTATAACGTATAACGTATAACGTATAACGTATAACGTATAACGTTTAACGTATAACGCGTAACGAAGAACGTATAACGAATAACGTAAAACGTATAACGTATTACATATTACGTATAACGTTTAACGTATATCGTATAACCTATGACGTATAACGTATAACGTATAACGTATAACCCGTAACGAAGAACGTATAACGATTAACGTAAAAGGTATAACGTATTACATACTACGTATAACGTATAACGTGTATCGTATAACGTATATCGTATAATGTATAACGTATAACGTATAACGTAAAACGTATAACGTATAACGTATAACGCGTAACGAAGAACGCATAACGAATAACGTATAACGTATAACGTATAACGTATAACGTATAACCCGTAACGAAGAACGTATAACGAATAACGTAAAAGGTATAACGTATTACATACTACGTATAACGTATAACGTATAACTTATAACGTATAACGTATAACGTATAACGTATAACGTATAACGTATAACGTATAACGTATAACGTATAACGTATAACGTATAACGTATAACGAATAACGTAAAAGGTATAACGTATTACATACTACGTATAACGTATAACGTGTATCGTATAACGTATATCGTATAATGTATAACGTATAACGTATAACGTATAACGTATAACGTATAACGTATAACGTATAACGTATAACGTGTAACGTATAACGTGTAACGAAGAACGTATAACGAATAACGTAAAACGTATAATGTATTGCATATTACGTATAACGTATAACGTGTATCGTATAACCTATGACGTATGACGTATAACGTATAACGTATAACGTGTATAGTATAACCTATGACGTATAACGTATAACGTATAACGTATAACGTGTATCGTATAACCTATGACGTATAACGTATAACGTATAACGTATAACCCGTAACGAAGAACGTATAACGAATAACGTAAAAGGTATAACGTATTACATACTACGTATAACGTATAACGTGTATCGTATAACGTATATCGTATAATGTATAACGTATAACGTATAACGTATAACGTATAACGTATAACGTATAACGCGTAACGAAGAACGCATAACGAATAACGTATAACGTATAACGTATAACGTATAACGTATAACCCGTAACGAAGAACGTATAACGAATAACGTAAAAGGTATAACGTATTACATACTACGTATAACGTATAACGTATAACGTATAACGTATAACGTATAACGTATAACGTATAACGTATAACGTGTATCGTATAACGTATATCGTATAATGTATAACGTATAACGTATAACGTATAACGTATAATGTATAACGTAGAACGCGTAACGAAGAACGCATAACGAATAACGTATAACGTATAACGTATAACGTATAACGTATAACCCGTAACGAAGAACGTATAACGAATAACGTAAAAGGTATAACGTATTACATACTACGTATAACGTATAACGTATAACGTATAACGTATAACGTATAACGTATAACGTATAACGTATAACGTATAACGTATAAGGTATAACGTATAACGTATAACGTATAACGTATAACGTATAACGTATAACGTATAACGTATAACGTATAACGTATAACGTATAACGTATAACGTATAACGTATAACGTATAACGTATAACGTATAACGTATAACGTATAACGTATAACGTATAACGTATAACGTATAACGTATAACGTATAACGTATAACGTATAACGTATAACGTATAACGTATAACGTATAACGTATAACGTATGACGTATAACGTATAACGTATAACGTATAACGTATAACGTATAACGTATAACGTATAACGTATAACGTATAACGTATAACGTATAACGTATAACGTATAACGTATAACGTATAAAGTATAACGTATAACGTATAACGTATAACGTATACCGTATAACGTATAACATATAACGTATAACGTATAACGTATAACGTATAACGTATAACGTATAACGTATAACGTTTAACGTATAACGCGTAACGAAGAACGTATAACGAATAACGTAAAACGTATAACGTATTACATATTACGTATAACGTTTAACGTATATCGTATAACCTATGACGTATAACGTATAACGTATAACGTATAACCCGTAACGAAGAACGTATAACGATTAACGTAAAAGGTATAACGTATTACATACTACGTATAACGTATAACGTGTATCGTATAACGTATATCGTATAATGTATAACGTATAACGTATAACGTAAAACGTATAACGTATAACGTATAACGCGTAACGAAGAACGCATAACGAATAACGTATAACGTATAACGTATAACGTATAACGTATAACCCGTAACGAAGAACGTATAACGAATAACGTAAAAGGTATAACGTATTACATACTACGTATAACGTATAACGTATAACTTATAACGTATAACGTATAACGTATAACGTATAACGTATAACGTATAACGTATAACGTATAACGTATAACGTATAACGTATAACGTATAACGAATAACGTAAAAGGTATAACGTATTACATACTACGTATAACGTATAACGTGTATCGTATAACGTATATCGTATAATGTATAACGTATAACGTATAACGTATAACGTATAACGTATAACGTATAACGTATAACGTATAACGTGTAACGTATAACGTGTAACGAAGAACGTATAACGAATAACGTAAAACGTATAATGTATTGCATATTACGTATAACGTATAACGTGTATCGTATAACCTATGACGTATGACGTATAACGTATAACGTATAACGTGTATCGTATAACCTATGACGTATAACGTATAACGTATAACGTATAACGTGTATCGTATAACCTATGACGTATAACGTATAACGTATAACGTATAACCCGTAACGAAGAACGTATAACGAATAACGTAAAAGGTATAACGTATTACATACTACGTATAACGTATAACGTGTATCGTATAACGTATATCGTATAATGTATAACGTATAACGTATAACGTATAACGTATAACGTATAACGTATAACGCGTAACGAAGAACGCATAACGAATAACGTATAACGTATAACGTATAACGTATAACGTATAACCCGTAACGAAGAACGTATAACGAATAACGTAAAAGGTATAACGTATTACATACTACGTATAACGTATAACGTATAACGTATAACGTATAACGTATAACGTATAACGTATAACGTATAACGTGTATCGTATAACGTATATCGTATAATGTATAACGTATAACGTATAACGTATAACGTATAATGTATAACGTAGAACGCGTAACGAAGAACGCATAACGAATAACGTATAACGTATAACGTATAACGTATAACGTATAACCCGTAACGAAGAACGTATAACGAATAACGTAAAAGGTATAACGTATTACATACTACGTATAACGTATAACGTATAACGTATAACGTATAACGTATAACGTATAACGTATAACGTATAACGTATAACGTATAAGGTATAACGTATAACGTATAACGTATAACGTATAACGTATAACGTATAACGTATAACGTATAACGTATAACGTATAACGTATAACGTATAACGTATAACGTATAACGTATAACGTATAACGTATAACGTATAACGTATAACGTATAACGTATAACGTATAACGTATAACGTATAACGTATAACGTATAACGTATAACGTATAACGTATGACGTATGACGTATAACGTATAACGTATAACGTATAACGTATAACGTATAACGTATAACGTATAACGTATAACGTATAACGTATAACGTATAACGTATAACGTATAACGTATAACGTATAAAGTATAACGTATAACGTATAACGTATAACGTATAACGTATAACGTATAACATATAACGTATAACGTATAACGTATAACGTATAACGTATAACGTATAACGTATAACGTTTAACGTATAACGCGTAACGAAGAACGTATAACGAATAACGTAAAACGTATAACGTATTACATATTACGTATAACGTTTAACGTATATCGTATAACCTATGACGTATAACGTATAACGTATAACGTATAACCCGTAACGAAGAACGTATAACGAATAACGTAAAAGGTATAACGTATTACATACTACGTATAACGTATAACGTGTATCGTATAAAGTATATCGTATAATGTATAACGTATAACGTATAACGTATAACGTATAATGTATAACGTACAACGCGTAACGAAGAACGCATAACGAATAACGTATAACGTATAACGTATAACGTATAACGTATAACGTATAACGTGTAACGTATAACGTGTAACGAAGAACGTATAACGAATAACGTAAAACGTATAATGTATTGCATATTACGTATAACGTATAACGTGTATCGTATAACCTATGTCGTATGACGTATAACGTATAACGTATAACGTGTATCGTATAACCTATGACGTATAACGTATAACGTATAACGTATAACGTGTATCGTATAACCTATGACGTATAACGTATAACGTATAACGTATAACCCGTAACGAAGAACGTATAACGAATAACGTAAAAGGTATAACGTATTACATACTACGTATAACGTATAACGTGTATCGTATAACGTATATCGTATAATGTATAACGTATAACGTATAACGTATAACGTATAACGTATAACGTATAACGCGTAACGAAGAACACATAACGAATAACGTATAACGTATAACGTATAACGTATAACGTATAACCCGTAACGAAGAACGTATAACGAATAACGTAAAAGGTATAACGTATTACATACTACGTATAACGTATAACGTATAACGTATAACGTATAACGTATAACGTATAACGTATAACGTGTATCGTATAACGTATATCGTATAATGTATAACGTATAACGTATAACGTATAACGTATAATGTATAACGTATAACGCGTAACGAAGAACGCATAACGAATAACGTATAACGTATAACGTATAACGTATAACGTATAACCCGTAACGAAGAACGTATAACGTATAACCCGTAACGAAGAACGTATAACGAATAACGTAAAAGGTATAACGTATTACATACTACGTATAACGTATAACGTATAACGTATAACGTATAACGTATAACGTATAACGTATAACGTATAACGAATAACGTAAAACGTATAATGTATTGCATATTACGTATAACGTATAACGTGTATCGTATAACCTATGACGTATGACGTATAACGTATAACGTATAACGTGTATCGTATAACCTATGACGTATAACGTATAACGTATAACGTATAACGTGTATCGTATAACCTATGACGTATAACGTATAACGTATAACGTATAACCCGTAACGAAGAACGTATAACGAATAACGTAAAAGGTATAACGTATTACATACTACGTATAACGTATAACGTGTATCGTATAACGTATATCGTATAATGTATAACGTATAACGTATAACGTATAACGTATAACGTATAACGTATAACGCGTAACGAAGAACGCATAACGAATAACGTATAACGTATAACGTATAACGTATAACGTATAACGTATAACGTATAACGTATAACGTATAAGGTATAACGTATAACGTATAACGTATAACGTATAACGTATAACGTATAACGTATAACGTATAACGTATAACGTATAACGTATAACGTATAACGTATAACGTATAACGTATAACGTATAACGTATAACGTATAACGTATAACGTATAACGTATAACGTATAACGTATAACGTATAACGTATAACGTATAACGTATAACGTATAACGTATAACGTATGACGTATGACGTATAACGTATAACGTATAACGTATAACGTATAACGTATAACGTATAACGTATAACGTATAACGTATAACGTATAACGTATAACGTATAACGTATAACGTATAACGTATAACGTATAAAGTATAACGTATAACGTATAACGTATAACGTATAACGTATAACGTATAACATATAACGTATAACGTATAACGTATAACGTATAACGTATAACGTATAACGTATAACGTTTAACGTATAACGCGTAACGAAGAACGTATAACGAATAACGTAAAACGTATAACGTATTACATATTACGTATAACGTTTAACGTATATCGTATAACCTATGACGTATAACGTATAACGTATAACGTATAACGTATAACCCGTAACGAAGAACGTATAACGAATAACGTAAAAGGTATAACGTATTACATACTACGTATAACGTATAACGTGTATCGTATAAAGTATATCGTATAATGTATAACGTATAACGTATAACGTATAACGTATAACGTATAATGTATAACGTATAACGCGTAACGAAGAACGCATAACGAATAACGTATAACGTATAACGTATAACGTATAACGTATAACGTATGACGTATAACGTATAACGTATAACGTATAACGTATAACGTATAACGTATAACGTATAACGTATAACGTATAACGTATAACGTATAACGTATAACGTATAACGTATAAAGTATAACGTATGACGTATAACGTATAACGTATAACGTATAACGTATAACATATAACGTATAACGTATAACGTATAACGTATAACGTATAACGTATAACGTTTAACGTATAACGCGTAACGAAGAACGTATAACGAATAACGTAAAACGTATAACGTATTACATATTACGTATAACGTTTAACGTATATCGTATAACCTATGACGTATAACGTATAACGTATAACGTATAAGGTATAACGTATAACATATAACGTATAACGTATAACGTATAACGTATAACGTATAACGTATAACGTATAACGTATAACGTATAACGTATAACGTATAACGTATAACGTATAACGTATAACGTATAGCGTATAACGCGTAACGAAGAACGTATAACGAATAACTTAAAAGGTATAACGTATAACGAATAACGTAAAAGGTATAACGTATTACGTATAACGTATAACGTATAACGTATAACGTATAACGTATAACGTATAACGTATAACGTATGACGTATAACGTATAACGTATAACGTATAACGTATAACGTATAACGTATAACGTATAACGTATAACGTATAACGTATAACGTATAACGTATAACGTATAACGTATAACGTATAACGTATAACGTATAACGTATAACGTATAACGTATAACGTATAACGTATAACGTATAACGTATAACGTATAACGTATAACGTATAACGTATAACGTGTATCGTATAACCTATGACGTATAACGTATAACGTATAATGTATAACCCGTAACGAAGAACGTATAACGAATAACGTAAAAGGTATAACGTATTACATACTACGTATAACGTATAACGTGTATCGTATAACGTATATCGTATAATGTATAACGAATAACGTATAACGTATAACGTATAACGTATAACGTATAACGTATGACGTATAACGTATAACGTATAACGTATAACGTATAACGTATAACGTATAACGTATAACGTATAACGTATAACGTATAACGTATAACGTATAACGTATAACGTATAACGTATAACGTATAAAGTATAACCTATGACGTATAACGTATAACGTATAACGTATAAGGTATAACGTATAACGTATAACGTATAACGTATAACGTATAACGTATAACGTATAACGTATAACGTATAACGTATAACGTATAACGTATAACGTATAACGTATAACGTATAACGTATACCTTATAACGTATAACGTGTAACGTATAACGTATACCTTATAACGTATAACGTGTAACGTATAACGTGTAACGAAGAACGAATAACGAATAACGAATAACGTAAAACGTATAATGTATTGCATATTACGTATAACGTATAACGTGTATCGTATAACCTATGACGTATGACGTATAACGTATAACGTATAACGTGTATCGTATAACCTATGACGTATAACGTATAACGTATAACGTATAACGTGTATCGTATAACCTATGACGTATAACGTATAACGTATAACGTATAACTCGTAACGAAGAACGTATAACGAATAACGTAAAAGGTATAACGTATTACATACTACGTATAACGTATAACGTGTATCGTATAACGTATATCGTATAATGTATAACGTATAACGTATAACGTATAACGTATAACGTATAACGTATAACGTATAACGCGTAACGAAGAACGCATAACGAATAACGTATAACGTATAACGTATAACGTATAACGTATAACCCGTAACGAAGAACGTATAACGAATAACGTAAAAGGTATAACGTATTACATACTACGTATAACGTATAACGTATAACGTATAACGTATAACGTATAACGTATAACGTATAACGTGTATCGTATAACGTATATCGTATAATGTATAACGTATAACGTATAACGTATAACGTATAATGTATAACGTATAACGCGTAACGAAGAACGCATAACGAATAACGTATAACGTATAACGTATAACGTATAACGTATAACCCGTAACGAAGAACGTATAACGAATAACGTAAAAGGTATAACGTATTACATACTACGTATAACGTATAACGTATAACGTATAACGTATAACGTATAACGTATAACGTATAACGTATAACGTATAACGTATAACGTATAACGTATAACGTATAACGCATAACGTATAACGCATAACGTATAACGCATAACGTATAACGTATAACGTATAACGTATAACGTATAACGTATAACGTATAACGTATAACGTATAACGTATAACGTATAACGTATAACGTATAACGTATAACGTATAACGTATAACGTATAACGTATGACGTATAACGTATGACGTATAACGTATAACGTATAACGTATAACGTATAACGTATAACGTATAACGTATAACGTATAACGTATAACGTATAACGTATAACGTATAACGTATAACGTATAACGTATAACGTATAAAGTATAACGTATAACGTATAACGTATAACGTATAACGTATAACGTATAACATATAACGTATAACGTATAACGTATAACGTATAACGTATAACGTATAACGTATAACGTTTAACGTATAACGCGTAACGAAGAACGTATAACGAATAACGTAAAACGTATAACGTATTACATATTACGTATAACGTTTAACGTATATCGTATAACCTATGACGTATAACGTATAACGTATAACGTATAACCCGTAACGAAGAACGTATAACGAATAACGTAAAAGGTATAGCGTATTACATACTACGTATAACGTATAACGTGTATCGTATAACGTATATCGTATAATGTATAACGTATAACGTATAACGTATAACGTATAACGTATAACGTATAACGTATAACGTATAACGTATAACGTATAACGTATAACGTATAACGTATAACGTATAACGTATAACGTATAACGTATAACGTATAACGTATAACGTACGACGTATAACGTATAACATATAACGTATAACGTATAACGTATAACTTATAACGTATAACGTGTAACGTATAACGTGTAACGAAGAACGTATAACGAATAACGTAAAACGTATAATGTATTGCATATTACGTATAACGTATAACGTGTATCGTATAACCTATGACGTATGACGTATAACGTATAACGTATAACGTGTATCGTATAACCTATGACGTATAACGTATAACGTATAACGTATAACGTGTATCGTATAACCTATGACGTATAACGTATAACGTATAACGTATAACCCGTAACGAAGAACGTATAACGAATAACGTAAAAGGTATAACGTATTACATACTACGTATAACGTATAACGTGTATCGTATAACGTATATCGTATAATGTATAACGTATAACGTATAACGTATAACGTATAACGTATAACGTATAACGCGTAACGAAGAACGCATAACGAATAACGTATAACGTGTAACGTATAACGTATAACGTATAACCCGTAACGAAGAACGTATAACGAATAACGTAAAAGGTATAACGTATTACATACTACGTATAACGTATAACGTATAACGTATAACGTATAACGTATAACGTATAACGTATAACGTATAACGTATAACGTATAGCGTATAACGTATAACGTATAACGTATAACGTATAACGTATAACGTATAACGTATAACGAATAACGTAAAAGGTATAACGTATTACATACTACGTATAACGTATAACGTGTATCGTATAACGTATATCGTATAATGTATAACGTATAACGTATAACGTATAACGTATAATGTATAACGTATAACGCGTAACGAAGAACGCATAACGAATAACGTATAACGTATAACGTATAACGTATAACGTATAACCCGTAACGAAGAACGTATAACGAATAACGTAAAAGGTATAACGTATTACATACTACGTATAACGTATAACGTATAACATATAACGTATAACGTATAACGTATAACGTATAACGTATAACGTATAACGTATAACGTATAACGTATAACGTATAATCTATAACGTATAACGTATAACGTATAACGTATAACGTATAACGTATAACGTATAACGTATAACGTATAACGTATAACGTATAACGTATAACGTATAACGTATAACGTATAACGTATAACGTATAACGTATAACGTATAACGTATGACGTATAACGTATAACGTATAACGTATAACGTATAACGTATAACGTATAACGTATAACGTATAACGTATAACGTATAACGTATAACGTATAACGTATAACGTATAAAGTATAACGTATAACGTATAACGTATAACGTATACCGTATAACGTATAACATATAACGTATAACGTATAACGTATAACGTATAACGTATAACGTATAACGTATAACGTTTAACGTATAACGCGTAACGAAGAACGTATAACGAATAACGTAAAACGTATAACGTATTACATATTACGTATAACGTTTAACGTATATCGTATAACCTATGACGTATAACGTATAACGTATAACGTATAACCCGTAACGAAGAACGTATAACGATTAACGTAAAAGGTATAACGTATTACATACTACGTATAACGTATAACGTGTATCGTATAACGTATAACGTATAACGTATAACGTATAACGTATAACGTATAACGTATAACGTATAACGTATAACGTATAACGTATAACGTATAACGTATAACGTATAACGTATAACGTATAACGTATAACGTATAACGTATAACGTATAACGTATAACGTATAACGTATAACGTATAACGTATAACGTATAACGTATAACGTATAACGTATAACGTATAACGTATAACGTATAACGTATAACGTATAACGTATAACGTATAACGTATAACGTATAACGTATAACGTATAACATATAACGTATAACGTATAACGTGTAACGTATAACGTGTAACGAAGAACGAATAACGAATAACGTAAAACGTATAATGTATTGCATATTACGTATAACGTATAACGTGTATCGTATAACCTATGACGTATGACGTATAACGTATAACGTATAACGTATAACGTATAACGTATAACGTATAACGTATAACGTATAACGTATAACGTATAACGTATAACGTATAACGTATAACGTATAACGTATAACGTAAAACGTATAACGTATAACGTATAACGTATAACGTATAACGTATAACGTATAACGTATAACGTATAACGTATAACGTATAACGTATAACGTATAACGTATAACGTATAACGTATAACGTATAACGTATAACGTATAACGTATAACGTATAACGTATAACGTATAACGTATAACGTATAACGTATAACGTATAACGTATAACGTATAACGTATAACGTATAACGTATAACGTATAACGTATAACGTATAACGTATAACGTATAACGTATAACGTATAACGTATAACGTATAACGTATAACGTATAACGTATAACGTATAACGTATAACGTATAACGTATAACGTATAACGTATAACGTATAACGTATAACGTATAACGTATAACGTATAACGTATAACGTATAACGTATAACGTATAACGTATAACGTATAACGTATAACGTATAACGTATAACGTATAACGTATAACGTATAACGTATAACGTATAACGTATAACGTATAACGTATAACGTATAACGTATAACGTATAACGTATAACGTATAACGTATAACGTATAACGTATAACGTATAACGTATAACGTATAACGTACGACGTATAACGTATAACATATAACGTATAACGTATAACGTATAACTTATAACGTATAACGTGTAACGTATAACGTGTAACGAAGAACGTATAACGAATAACGTAAAACGTATAATGTATTGCATATTACGTATAACGTATAACGTGTATCGTATAACCTATGACGTATGACGTATAACGTATAACGTATAACGTATAACGTATAACGTATAACGTATAACGTATAACGTATAACGTATAACGTATAACGTATAACGTATAACGTATAACGTATAACGTATAACGTATAACGTATAACGTATAACGTATAACGTATAACGTATAACGTATAACGTATAACATATAACGTATAACGTATACCTTATAACGTATAACGTGTAACGTATAACGTGTAACGAAGAACGAATAACGAATAACGTAAAACGTATAATGTATTGCATATTACGTATAACGTATAACGTGTATCGTATAACCTATGACGTATGACGTATAACGTATAACGTATAACGTGTATCGTATAACCTATGACGTATAACGTATAACGTATAACGTATAACGTGTATCGTATAACCTATGACGTATAACGTATAACGTATAACGTATAACCCGTAACGAAGAACGTATAACGAATAACGTAAAAGGTATAACGTATTACATACTACGTATAACGTATAACGTGTATCGTATAACGTATATCGTATAATGTATAACGTATAACGTATAACGTATAACGTATAACGTATAACGTATAACGCGTAACGAAGAACGCATAACGAATAACGTATAACGTATAACGTATAACGTATAACGTATAACCCGTAACGAAGAACGTATAACGAATAACGTAAAAGGTATAACGTATTACATACTACGTATAACGTATAACGTATAACGTATAACGTATAACGTATAACGTATAACGTATAACGTGTATCGTATAACGTATATCGTATAATGTATAACGTATAACGTATAACGTATAACGTATAACGTATAATGTATAACGTATAACGCGTAACGAAGAACGCATAACGAATAACGTATAACGTATAACGTATAACGTATAACGTATAACCCGTAACGTATAACGAATAACGTAAAAGGTATAACGTATAACGTATAACGTATAACGTATAACGTATAACGTATAACGTATAACGTATAACGTATAACGTATAACGTATAACGTATAACGTATAACGTATAACGTATAACGTATAACGCATAACGTATAACGCATAACGTATAACGTATAACGTATAACGTATAACGTATAACGTATAACGTATAACGTATAACGTATAACGTATAACGTATAACGTATAACGTATAACGTATAACGTATAACGTATAACGTATAACGTATAACGTATAACGTATAACGTATAACGTATAACGTATAACGTATAACGTATGACGTATAACGTATAACGTATAACGTATAACGTATAACGTATAACGTATAACGTATAACGTATAACGTATAACGTAAAACGTATAACGTATAACGTATAACGTATAAAGTATAACGTATAACGTATAACGTATAACGTATAACGTATAACGTATAACGTATAACATATAACGTATAACGTATAACGTATAACGTATAACGTATAACGTATAACGTATAACGTTTAACGTATAACGCGTAACGAAGAACGTATAACGAATAACGTAAAACGTATAACGTATTACATATTACGTATAACGTTTAACGTATATCGTATAACCTATGACGTATAACGTATAACGTATAACGTATAACCCGTAACGAAGAACGTATAACGAATAACGTAAAAGGTATAACGTATTACATACTACGTATAACGTATAACGTGTATCGTATAACGTATATCGTATAATGTATAACGTATAACGTATAACGTATAACGTATAACGTATAACGTATAACGTATAACGTATAACGTATAACGTATAACGTATAACGTATAACGTATAACGTATAACGTATAACGTATAACGTATAACGTACGACGTATAACGTATAACATATAACGTATAACGTATAACGTATAACTTATAACGTATAACGTGTAACGTATAACGTGTAACGAAGAACGTATAACGAATAACGTAAAACGTATAATGTATTGCATATTACGTATAACGTATAACGTGTATCGTATAACCTATGACGTATGACGTATAACGTATAACGTATAACGTGTATCGTATAACCTATGACGTATAACGTATAACGTATAACGTATAACGTGTATCGTATAACCTATGACGTATAACGTATAACGTATAACGTATAACCCGTAACGAAGAACGTATAACGAATAACGTAAAAGGTATAACGTATTACATACTACGTATAACGTATAACGTGTATCGTATAACGTATATCGTATAATGTATAACGTATAACGTATAACGTATAACGTATAACGTATAACGTATAACGCGTAACGAAGAACGCATAACGAATAACGTATAACGTATAACGTATAACGTATAACGTATAACCCGTAACGAAGAACGTATAACGAATAACGTAAAAGGTATAACGTATTACATACTACGTATAACGTATAACGTATAACGTATAACGTATAACGTATAACGTATAACGTATAACGTATAACGTATAACGTATAACGTATAACGTATAACGTATAACGTATAACGTATAACGTATAACGTATAACGTATAACGTATAACGTATAACGTATAACGTATAACGTATAACGTATAACGTATAACGTATAACGTATAGCGTATAACGTATAACGTATAACGTATAACGTATAACGTATAACGTATAACGTATAACGAATAACGTATAACGTATAACGTATAACGTATAACGTATAACGTATAACGTATAACGTATAACGTATAACGTATAACGTATAACGTATAACGTATAACGTATAACGTATAACGTATAACGTATAACGTATAACGTATAACGTATAACGTATAACGTATAACGTATAACGTATAACGTATAACGTATAACGTATAACGTATAACGTATAACGTATAACGTATAACGTATAACGTATAACGTATAACGTATAACGTATAACGTATAACGTATAACGTATAACGTATAACGTATAACGTATAACGTATAACGTATAACGTATAACGTATAACGTATAACGTATAACGTATAACGTATAACGTATAACGTATAACGTATAACGTATAACGTATAACGTATAACGTATAACGTATAACGTATAACGTATAACGTATAACGTATAACGTATAACGTATAACGTATAACGTATAACGTATAACGTATAACGTATAACGTATAACGTATAACGTATAACGTATAACGTATAACGTATAACGTATAACGTATAACGTATAACGTATAACGTATAACGTATAACGTATAACGTATAACGTATAACGTATAACGTATAACGTATAACGTATAACGTATAACGTATAACGTATAACGTATAACGTATAACGTATAACGTATAACGTATAACGTATAACGTATAACGTATAACGTATAACGTATAACGTATAACGTATAGCGTATAACGCGTAACGAAGAACGTATAACGAATAACTTAAAAGGTATAACGTATAACGTATAACGTACAACGTATAACGTATAACGTACGACGTATAACGTATAACGTACAACGTATAACGTATAACGTATAACGTACAACGTGTAAAGCATAACGTATAACGTATAACGTGTAACGTATAACGTATAACGTATAACGTATAACGTATAACGTATAACGTATAACGTATAACGTATAACGTATAACGTATAACGTATAACGTATAACGTATAACGTATAACGTATAACGTATAACGTATAACGTATAACGTATAACGTACAACGTATTACGTATAACTTATAACGTATAACGTATAACGTACAACGTATAACGTATAACGTATAACGTATAACGTATAACGTATAACGTATAACGTATAACGTATAACGTATAACGTATAACGTATAACGTATAACGTATAACGTATAACGTATAACGTATAACGTATAAAGTATAACGTATAACGTATAACGTATAACGTATAACGTATAACGTATAACGAATAACGTATAACGTATAACGTATAACGTATAACGTATAACGTATAACGTATAACGTATAACGTATAACGTATAACGTATAACGTATAACGTATAACGTATAACGTATAACGTATAACGTATAACGTAAAACGTATAACGTATAACGTATAACGTATAACGTATAACGTATAACGTATAACGTATAACGTATAAAGTATAACGTATAACGTATAACGTATAACGTATAACGTATAACGTATAACGTATAACGTATAACGTATAACGTATAACGTATAACGTATAACGTATAACGTATAACGTATAACGTATAACGTATAACGTATAACGTATAACGTATAACGTATAACGTATAACGTATAAAGTATAACGTATAACGTATAACGTATAACGTATAACGTATAACGTATAACGTATAACGTATAACGTATAACGTATAACGCATAACGTATAACGTATAACGTATAACGTATAACGTATAACGCATAACGTATAACGTATAACGTATAACGTATAACGTATAACGTATAACGTATAACGTATAACGTATAACGTATAACGTATAACGTATAACGTATAACGTATAACGTATAACGTATAACGTATAACGTATAACGTATAACGTATAACGTATAACGTATAACGTATAACGTATAACGTATAACGTATAACGTATAACGTATAACGTATAACGTATAACGTATAACGTATAACGTATAACGTATAACGTATAACGTATAACGTATAACGTATAACGTATAACGTATAACGTATAACGTTTAACGTATAACGCGTAACGAAGAACGTATAACGAATAACGTAAAACGTATAGCGTATTACATATTACGTATAACGTTTAACGTATATCGTATAACCTATGACGTATAACGTATGACGTATAACGTATAAGGTATAACGTATAACATATAACGTATAACGTATAACGTATAACGTATAACGTATAACGTATAACGTATAACGTATAACGTATAACGTATAACGTATAACGTATAACGTATAACGTATAGCGTATAACGCGTAACGAAGAACGTATAACGAATAACTTAAAAGGTATAACGTATAACGAATAACGTAAAAGGTATAACGTATTACATACTACGTATAACGTATAACGTATAACGTATAACGTATAACGTATAACGTATAACGTATAACGTATAACGTATAACGTATAACGTATAACGTATAACGTATAACGTATAACGTATAACGTATAACGTATAACGTATAACGTATAACGTATAACGTATAACGTATAACGTATAACGTATAACGTATAACGTATAACGTATAACGTATAACGAATAACGTATAACGTATAACGTATAACGTATAACGTATAACGTATAACGTATAACGTATAACGTATAACGTATAACGTATAACGTATAACGTATAACGTATAACGTATAACGTATAACGTATAACGTATAACGTATAACGTATAACGTATAACGTATAACGTATAACGTATAACGTATAACGTATAACGTATAACGTATAACGTATAACGTATAACGTATAACGTATAACGTATAACGTATAACGTATAACGTATAACGTATAACGTATAACGTATAACGTATAACGTATAACGTATAACGTATAACGTATAACGTATAACGTATAACGTATAACGTATAACGTATAACGTATAACGTATAACGTATAACGTATAACGTATAACGTATAACGTATAACGTATAACGTATAACGTATAACGTATAACGTATAACCTATGACGTATAACGTATGACGTATAACGTATAAGGTATAACGTATAACATATAACGTATAACGTATAACGTATAACGTATAACGTATAACGTTTAACGTATAACGCGTAACGAAGAACGTATAACGAATAACGTAAAACGTATAGCGTATTACATATTACGTATAACGTTTAACGTATATCGTATAACCTATGACGTATAACGTATGACGTATAACGTATAAGGTATAACGTATAACATATAACGTATAACGTATAACGTATAACGTATAACGTATAACGTATAACGTATAACGTATAACGTATAACGTATAACGTATAACGTATAACGTATAACGTATAGCGTATAACGCGTAACGAAGAACGTATAACGAATAACTTAAAAGGTATAACGTATAACGAATAACGTAAAAGGTATAACGTATTACATACTACGTATAACGTATAACGTATAACGTATAACGTATAACGTATAACGTATAACGTATAACGTATAACGTATAACGTATAACGTATAACGTATAACGTATAACGTATAACGTATAACGTATAACGTATAACGTATAACGTATAACGTATAACGTATAACGTATAACGTATAACGTATAACGTATAACGTATAACGTATAACGTATAACGAATAACGTATAACGTATAACGTATAACGTATAACGTATAACGTATAACGTATAACGTATAACGTATAACGTATAACGTATAACGTATAACGTATAACGTATAACGTATAACGTATAACGTATAACGTATAACGTATAACGTATAACGTATAACGTATAACGTATAACGTATAACGTATAACGTATAACGTATAACGTATAACGTATAACGTATAACGTATAACGTATAACGTATAACGTATAACGTATAACGTATAACGTATAACGTATAACGTATAACGTATAACGTATAACGTATAACGTATAACGTATAACGTATAACGTATAACGTATAACGTATAACGTATAACGTATAACGTATAACGTATAACGTATAACGTATAACGTATAACGTATAACGTATAACGTATAACGTATAACGTATAACGTATAACGTATAACGTATAACGTATAACGTATAACGTATAACGTATAACGTATAACGTATAACGTATAACGTATAACGTATAACGTATAACGTATAACGTATAACGTATAACGTATAACGTATAACGTATAACGTATAACGTATAACGTATAACGTATAACGTATAACGTATAACGTATAACGTATAACGTATAACGTATAACGTATAACGTATAACGTATAACGTACAACGTATAACGTATAACGTACGACGTATAACGTATAACGTACAACGTATAACGTATAACGTATAACGTACAACGTGTAAAGCATAACGTATAACGTATAACGTGTAACGTATAACGTATAACGTATAACGTATAACGTATAACGTATAACGTATAACGTATAACGTATAACGTATAACGTATAACGTATAACGTATAACGTATAACGTATAACGTATAACGTATAACGTATAACGTATAACGTATAACGTATAACGTACAACGTATTACGTATAACTTATAACGTATAACGTATAACGTATAACGTATAACGTATAACGTATAACGTATAACGTATAACGTATAACGTATAACGTATAACGTATAACGTATAACGTATAACGTATAACGTATAACGTATAACGTATAACGTATAACGTATAACGTATAAAGTATAACGTATAACGTATAACGTATAACGTATAACGTATAACGTATAACGAATAACGTATAACGTATAACGTATAACGTATAACGTATAACGTATAACGTATAACGTATAACGTATAACGTATAACGTATAACGTATAACGTATAACGTATAACGTATAACGTAAAACGTATAACGTATAACGTATAACGTATAACGTATAACGTATAACGTATAACGTATAACGTATAAAGTATAACGTATAACGTATAACGTATAACGTATAACGTATAACGTATAACGTATAACGTATAACGTATAACGTATAACGTATAACGTATAACGTATAACGTATAACGTATAACGTATAGCGTATAACGCGTAACGAAGAACGTTTAACGAATAACTTAAAAGGTATAACGTATAACGTATAACGTATAACGTATTACGTATAACTTATAACGTATAACGCATAACGTATAACGTATAACGTATAACGTATAACGTATAACGTATAACGCATAACGTATAACGTATAACGTATAACGTATAACGTATAACGTATAACGTATAACGTATAACGTTTAACGTATAACGCGAAACGAAGAACGTATAACGAATAACGTAAAACGTATAACGTATTACATATTACGTATAACGTTTAACGTGTATCGTATAACCTATGACGTATAACGTATAACGTATAACGTATAACGTATAACGTATAACGTATAACGTATAACGTATAACGTATAACGTATAACGTATAACGTATAACGTATAACGTTTAACGTATAACGCGAAACGAAGAACGTATAACGAATAACGTAAAACGTATAACGTATTACATATTACGTATAACGTTTAACGTGTATCGTATAACCTATGACGTATAACGTATAACGTATAACGTATAACGTATAACGTATAACGTATAACGTATAACGTATAACGTATAACGTATAACGTATAACGTATAACGTATAACGTATAACGTATAACGTATAACGTACAACGTATTACGTATAACTTATAACGTATAACGTATAACGTATAACGTATAACGTATAACGTATAACGTATAACGTATAACGTATAACGTATAACGTATAACGTATAACGTATAACGTATAACGTATAACGTATAACGTATAACGTATAACGTATAACGTATAACGTATAACGTATAACGTATAACGTATAAAGTATAACGTATAACGTATAACGTATAACGTATAACGTATAACGTATAACGAATAACGTATAACGTATAACGTATAACGTATAACGTATAACGTATAACGTATAACGTATAACGTATAACGTATAACGTATAACGTATAACGTATAACGTATAACGTATAACGTATAACGTATAACGTATAACGTAAAACGTATAACGTATAACGTATAACGTATAACGTATAACGTATAACGTATAACGTATAACGTATAAAGTATAACGTATAACGTATAACGTATAACGTATAACGTATAACGTATAACGTATAACGTATAACGTATAACGTATAACGTATAACGTATAACGTATAACGTATAGCGTATAACGCGTAACGAAGAACGTTTAACGAATAACTTAAAAGGTATAACGTATAACGTATAACGTATAACGTATTACGTATAACTTATAACGTATAACGCATAACGTATAACGTTTAACGTATAACGTATAACGTATAACGTATAACGCATAACGTATAACGTATAACGTATAACGTATAACGTATAACGTATAACGTATAACGCGTAACGATAAACGTATAACGAATAACGTAAAACGTGTAACGTATAACGTATAACGTATAACGTATAACGTATAACGTATAACGTATAACGTATAACGTATAACGTATAACGTATAACGTATAACGTATAACGTATAACGTATAACGTATAACGTATAACGTATAACGTATAACGTATAACGTATAACGTATAACGTATAACGTATAACGTATAACGTATAACGTATAACGTATAACGTATAACGTTTAACGTATAACGCGAAACGAAGAACGTATAACGAATAACGTATAACGTATAACGTATAACGTATAACGTATAACGTATAACATATAACGTATAACGTATAACGTATAACGTATAACGTATAACGTATAACGTATAACGTATAACGTATAGCGTATAACGCGTAACGAAGAACGTTTAACGAATAACTTAAAAGGTATAACGTATAACGTATAACGTATAACGTATTACGTATAACTTATAACGTATAACGCATAACGTATAACGTATAACGTATAACGTATAACGTATAACGCATAACGTATAACGTATAACGTATAACGTATAACGTATAACGTATAACGTATAACGTATAACGTATAAAGTATAACGTATAACGTATAACGTATAACGTATAACGTATAACGTATAACGAATAACGTATAACGTATAACGTATAACGTATAACGTATAACGTATAACGTATAACGTATAACGTATAACGTATAGCGTATAACGCGTAACGAAGAACGTTTAGCGAATAACTTAAAAGGTATAACGTATAACGTATAACGTATAACGTATTACGTATAACTTATAACGTATAACGCATAACGTATAACGTATAACGTATAACGTATAACGTATAACGTATAACGCATAACGTATAACGTATAACGTATAACGTATAACGTATAACGTATAACGTATAACGTATAACGTTTAACGTATAACGCGAAACGAAGAACGTATAACGAATAACGTAAAACGTATAACGTATTACATATTACGTATAACGTTTAACGTGTATCGTATAACCTATGACGTATAACGTATAACGTATAACGTATAACGTATAACGTATAACGTTTAACGTGTATCGTATAACCTATGACGTATAACGTATAACGTATAACGTATAACGTATAACGTATAACGTATAACGTATAACGTATAACGTATAACGTATAACGTATAACGTATAACGTATAACGTATAACGTACAACGTATTACGTATAACTTATAACGTATAACGTATAACGTATAACGTTTAACGTATAACGCGAAACGAAGAACGTATAACGAATAACGTAAAACGTATAACGTATTACATATTACGTATAACGTTTAACGTGTATCGTATAACCTATGACGTATAACGTATAACGTATAACGTATAACGTATAACGTATAACGTATAACGTATAACGTATAACGTATAGCGTATAACGCGTAACGAAGAACGTTTAACGAATAACTTAAAAGGTATAACGTATAACGTATAACGTATAACGTATTACGTATAACTTATAACGTATAACGCATAACGTATAACGTATAACGTATAACGTATAACGTATAACGTATAACGCATAACGTATAACGTATAACGTATAACGTATAACGTATAACGTATAACGTATAACGTATAACGTATAACGTTTAACGTATAACGCGAAACGAAGAACGTATAACGAATAACGTAAAACGTATAACGTATCACATATTACGTATAACGTTTAACGTGTATCGTATAACCTATGACGTATAACGTATAACGTATAACGTATAACGTATAACGTATAACGTATAACGTATAACGTATAACGTATAACGTATAACGTATAACGTATAACGTATAACGTATAACGTATAACGTTTAACGTATAACGCGAAACGAAGAACGTATAACGAATAACGTAAAACGTATAACGTATTACATATTACGTATAACGTTTAACGTGTATCGTATAACCTATGACGTATAACGTATAACGTATAACGTATAACGTATAACGTATAACGTATAACGTATAACGTATAACCTATAACGTATAACGTATAACGTATAACGTATAACGTATAACGTATAACGTATAACGTATAGCGTATAACGCGTAACGAAGAACGTTTAACGAATAACTTAAAAGGTATAACGTATAACGTATAACGTATAACGTATTACGTATAACTTATAACGTATAACGTATAACGTATAACGTATAACGTATAACGTATAACGTATAACGTATAACGTATAACGTATAACGTATAACGCATAACGTATAACGTATAACGTATAACGTATAACGTATAACGTATAACGTATAACGTATAACGTATAACGTATAACGTATAACGTATAACGTATAACGTATAACGTATAACGTATAACGTATAACGTATAACGTATAACGTATAACGTATAACGTATAGCGTATAACGCGTACCGAAGAACGTATAACGAATAACTTAAAAGGTATAACGTATAACGTATAACGTACAACGTATAACGTATAACGTACGACGTATAACGTATAACGTACAACGTATAACGTATAACGTATAACGTACAACGTGTAAAGCATAACGTATAACGTATAACGTGTAACGTATAACGTATAACGTATAACGTATAACGTATAACGTATAACGTATAACGTATAACGTATAACGTATAAAGTATAACGTATAACGTATAACGTATAACGTATAACGTATAACGTATAACGAATAACGTATAACGTATAACGTATAACGTATAACGTATAACGTATAACGTATAACGTATAACGTATAACGTATAACGTATAACGTATAACGTATAACGTATAACGTATAACGTATAACGTATAACGTAAAACGTATAACGTATAACGTATAACGTATAACGTATAACGTATAACGTATAACGTATAACGTATAACGTATAAAGTATAACGTATAACGTATAACGTATAACGTATAACGTATAACGTATAACGTATAACGTATAACGTATAACGTATAACGTATAACGTATAACGTATAACGTATAACGTATAACGTATAACGTATAACGCGTAACGATAAACGTATAACGAATAACGTAAAACGTGTAACGTATAACGTATAACGCATAACGTATAACGTATAACGTATAACGTATAACGTATAACGTATAACGTATAACGTATAACGTATAACGTATAAAGTATAACGTATAACGTATAACGTATAACGTATAACGTATAACGTATAACGTTTAACGTATAACGCGAAACGAAGAACGTATAACGAATAACGTAAAACGTATAACGTATTACATATTACGTATAACGTCTAACGTGTATCGTATAACCTATGACGTATAACGTATAACGTATAACGTATAACGTATAACGTATAACGTATAACGTATAACATAGAACGTATAACGTATAACGTATAACGTATAACGTATAACGTATAACGTATAACGTATAACGTATAACGTATAACTTATAACGTATAACGTATAACGTATAGCGTATAACGCGTAACGAAGAACGTATAACGAATAACTTAAAAGGTATAACGTATAACGTATAACGTACAACGTATAACGTATAACGTACGACGTATAACGTATAACGTACAACGTATAACGTATAACGTATAACGTACAACGTGTAAAGCATAACGTACAACGTATAACGTGTAACGTATAACGTATAACGTATAACGTATAACGTATAACGTATAACGTATAACGTATAACGTATAACGTATAACGTATAACGTATAACGTATAACGTATAACGTATAACGTATAACGTATAACGTACAACGTATTACGTATAACTTATAACGTATAACGTATAACGTATAACGTATAACGTATAACGTATAACGTATAACGTATAACGTATAACGTATAACGTATAACGTATAACGTATAACGTATAACGTATAACGTATAACGTATAACGTATAACGTATAACGTATAACGTATAACGTATAACGTATAACGTATAACGTATAACGTACAACGTATTACGTATAACTTATAACGTATAACGTATAACGTATAACGTATAACGTATAACGTATAACGTATAACGTATAACGTATAACGTATAACGTATAACGTATAACGTATAACGTATAACGTATAACGTATAACGTATAACGTATAACGTATAACGTATAACGTATAACGTATAACGTACAACGTATTACGTATAACTTATAACGTATAACGTATAACGTATAACGTATAACGTATAACGTATAACGTATAACGTATAACGTATAACGTATAACGTATAACGTATAACGTATAACGTATAACGTATAACGTATAACGTATAACGTATAACGTATAACGTATAACGTATAACGTATAACGTATAACGTATAACGTATAACGTATAACGTATAACGTATAACGTATAACGTATAACGTATAACGTACAACGTATTACGTATAACTTATAACGTATAACGTATAACGTATAACGTATAACGTATAACGTATAACGTATAACGTATAACGTATAACGTATAACGTATAACGTATAACGTATAACGTATAACGTATAACATATAACGTATAACGTATAACGTATAACGTATAACGTATAACGTATAACGTATAACGTATAGCGTATAACGCGTAACGAAGAACGTTTAACGAATAACTTAAAAGGTATAACGTATAACGTATAACGTATAACGTATTACGTATAACTTATAACGTATAACGTATAACGTATAACGTATAACGTATAACGTATAACGTATAACGTATAACGCATAACGTATAACGTATAACGTATAACGTATAACGTATAAGGTATAACGTATAACGTATAACGTATAACGTATAACGTATAACGTATAACGTATAACGTATAACGTATAACGTATAACGTATAACGTATAACGTATAACGTATAACGTATAACGTATAGCGTACAACGTATTACGTATAACTTATAACGTATAACGTATAACGTATAACGTATAACGTATAACGTATAACGTATAACGTATAACGTATAACGTATAACGTATAACGTATAACGTATAACGTATAACGTATAACGTATAACGTATAACGTATAACGTATAACGTATAACGTATAACGTATAACGTATAACGTATAACGTACAACGTATTACGTATAACTTATAACGTATAGCGTATAACGTATAACGTATAACGTATAACGTATAACGTATAACGTATAACGTATAACGTATAACGTATAACGTATAACGTATAACGTATAACGTATAACGTATAACGTATAACGTATAACGTATAACGTATTACGTATAACTTATAACGTATAACGTATAACGTATAACGTATAACGTATAACGTATAACGTATAACGTATAACGCATAACGTATAACGTATAACGTATAACGTATAACGTATAACGTATAACGTATAACGTATAACGTATAACGTATAACGTATAACGTATAACGTATAACGTATAACGTATAACGTATAACGTATAACGTATAACGTATAACGTATAACGTATAACGTATAACGTATAACGTATAACGTATAACGTACAACGTATTACGTATGACTTATAACGTATAACGTATAACGTATAACGTATAACGTATAACGTATAACGTATAACGTATAACGTATAACGTATAACGTATAACGTATAACGTATAACGTATAACGTATAACGTATAACGTATAACGTATAACGTATAACGTATAACGTATAACGTATAACGTATAACGTATAACGTATAACGTATAACGTATAACGTATAACGTATAACGTATAACGTATAACGTATAACGTATAACGTATAACGTATAACGTATAACGTATAACGTATAACGTATAACGTACAACGTATTACGTATAACTTATAACGTATAGCGTATAACGTATAACGTATAACGTATAACGTATAACGTATAACGTATAACGTATAACGTATAACGTATAACGTATAACGTTTAACGTATAACGCGAAACGAAGAACGTATAACGAATAACGTAAAACGTATAACGTATTACATATTACGTATAACGTTTAACGTGTATCGTATAACCTATGACGTATAACGTATAACGTATAACGTATAACGTATAACGTATAACGTATAACGTATAACGTATAACGTATAACGTATAACGTATAACGTATAACGTATAACGTTTAACGTATAACGCGAAACGAAGAACGTATAACGAATAACGTAAAACGTATAACGTATTACATATTACGTATAACGTTTAACGTGTATCGTATAACCTATGACGTATAACGTATAACGTATAACGTATAACGTATAACGTATAACGTATAACGTATAACGTATAACCTATAACGTATAACGTATAACGTATAACGTATAACGTATAACGTATAACGTATAACGTATAGCGTATAACGCGTAACGAAGAACGTTTAACGAATAACTTAAAAGGTATAACGTATAACGTATAACGTATAACGTATTACGTATAACTTATAACGTATAACGTATAACGTATAACGTATAACGTATAACGTATAACGTATAACGTATAACGTATAACGTATAACGCATAACGTATAACGTATAACGTATAACGTATAACGTATAACGTATAACGTATAACGTATAACGTATAACGTATAACGTATAACGTATAACGTATAACGTATAACGTATAACGTATAACGTATAACGTATAACGTATAACGTATAACGTATAACGTATAACGTATAGCGTATAACGCGTACCGAAGAACGTATAACGAATAACTTAAAAGGTATAACGTATAACGTATAACGTACAACGTATAACGTATAACGTACGACGTATAACGTATAACGTACAACGTATAACGTATAACGTATAACGTACAACGTGTAAAGCATAACGTATAACGTATAACGTGTAACGTATAACGTATAACGTATAACGTATAACGTATAACGTATAACGTATAACGTATAACGTATAACGTATAAAGTATAACGTATAACGTATAACGTATAACGTATAACGTATAACGTATAACGAATAACGTATAACGTATAACGTATAACGTATAACGTATAACGTATAACGTATAACGTATAACGTATAACGTATAACGTATAACGTATAACGTATAACGTATAACGTATAACGTATAACGTATAACGTAAAACGTATAACGTATAACGTATAACGTATAACGTATAACGTATAACGTATAACGTATAACGTATAACGTATAAAGTATAACGTATAACGTATAACGTATAACGTATAACGTATAACGTATAACGTATAACGTATAACGTATAACGTATAACGTATAACGTATAACGTATAACGTATAACGTATAACGTATAACGTATAACGCGTAACGATAAACGTATAACGAATAACGTAAAACGTGTAACGCATAACGTATAACGCATAACGTATAACGTATAACGTATAACGTATAACGTATAACGTATAACGTATAACGTATAACGTATAACGTATAACGTATAACGTATAACGTATAACGTATAACGCATAACGTATAACGTTTAACGTATAACGCGAAACGAAGAACGTATAACGAATAACGTAAAACGTATAACGTATTACATATTACGTATAACGTCTAACGTGTATCGTATAACCTATGACGTATAACGTATAACGTATAACGTATAACGTATAACGTATAACGTATAACGTATAACATAGAACGTATAACGTATAACGTATAACGTATAACGTATAACGTATAACGTATAACGTATAACGTATAACGTATAACTTATAACGTATAACGTATAACGTATAGCGTATAACGCGTAACGAAGAACGTATAACGAATAACTTAAAAGGTATAACGTATAACGTATAACGTACAACGTATAACGTATAACGTACGACGTATAACGTATAACGTACAACGTATAACGTATAACGTATAACGTACAACGTGTAAAGCATAACGTACAACGTATAACGTGTAACGTATAACGTATAACGTATAACGTATAACGTATAACGTATAACGTATAACGTATAACGTATAACGTATAACGTATAACGTATAACGTATAACGTATAACGTATAACGTATAACGTATAACGTATAACGTATAACGTACAACGTATTACGTATAACTTATAACGTATAACGTATAACGTATAACGTATAACGTATAACGTATAACGTATAACGTATAACGTATAACGTATAACGTATAACGTATAACGTATAACGTATAACGTATAACGTATAACGTATAACGTATAACGTATAACGTATAACGTATAACGTATAACGTATAACGTACAACGTATTACGTATAACTTATAACGTATAACGTATAACGTATAACGTATAACGTATAACGTATAACGTATAACGTATAACGTATAACGTATAACGTATAACGTATAACGTATAACGTATAACGTATAACGTATAACGTATAACGTATAACGTATAACGTATAACGTATAACGTATAACGTATAACGTATAACGTATAACGTATAACGTACAACGTATTACGTATAACTTATAACGTATAACGTATAACGTATAACGTATAACGTATAACGTATAACGTATAACGTATAACGTATAACGTATAACGTATAACGTATAACGTATAACGTATAACGTATAACGTATAACGTATAACGTATAACGTATAACGTATAACGTATAACGTATAACGTATAACGTATAACGTATAACGTATAACGTATAACGTATAACGTATAACGTATAACGTACAACGTATTACGTATAACTTATAACGTATAACGTATAACGTATAACGTATAACGTATAACGTATAACGTATAACGTATAACGTATAACGTATAACGTATAACGTATAACGTATAACGTATAACGTATAACATATAACGTATAACGTATAACGTATAACGTATAACGTATAACGTATAACGTATAACGTATAGCGTATAACGCGTAACGAAGAACGTTTAACGAATAACTTAAAAGGTATAACGTATAACGTATAACGTATAACGTATTACGTATAACTTATAACGTATAACGTATAACGTATAACGTATAACGTATAACGTATAACGTATAACGTATAACGCATAACGTATAACGTATAACGTATAACGTATAACGTATAACGTATAACGTATAACGTATAACGTATAACGTATAACGTATAACGTATAACGTATAACGTATAACGTATAACGTATAACGTATAACGTATAACGTATAACGTATAACGTATAACGTATAGCGTACAACGTATTACGTATAACTTATAACGTATAACGTATAACGTATAACGTATAACGTATAACGTATAACGTATAACGTATAACGTATAACGTATAACGTATAACGTATAACGTATAACGTATAACGTATAACGTATAACGTATAACGTATAACGTATAACGTATAACGTATAACGTATAACGTATAACGTATAACGTATAACGTATAACGTATAACGTATAACGTATAACGTATAACGTATAACGTATAACGTACAACGTATTACGTATAACTTATAACGTATAGCGTATAACGTATAACGTATAACGTATAACGTATAACGTATAACGTATAACGTATAACGTATAACGTATAACGTATAACGTATAACGTATAACGTATAACGTATAACGTATAACGTATAACGTATAACGTATTACGTATAACTTATAACGTATAACGTATAACGTATAACGTATAACGTATAACGTATAACGTATAACGTATAACGCATAACGTATAACGTATAACGTATAACGTATAACGTATAACGTATAACGTATAACGTATAACGTATAACGTATAACGTATAACGTATAACGTATAACGTATAACGTATAACGTATAACGTATAACGTATAACGTATAACGTATAACGTATAACGTATAACGTACAACGTATAACGTACAACGTATAACGTACAACGTATAACGTACAACGTATAACGTATAACGTATAACGTATAACGTATAACGTATAACGTATAACGTATAACGTTTAACGTATAACGCGAAACGAAGAACGTATAACGAATAACGTAAAACGTATAACGTATTACATATTACGTATAACGTTTAACGTGTATCGTATAACCTATGACGTATAACGTATAACGTATAACGTATAACGTATAACGTATAACGTATAACGTATAACATATAACGTATAACGTATAACGTATAACGTATAACGTATAACGTATAACGTATAACGTATAGCGTATAACGCGTAACGAAGAACGTTTAACGAATAACTTAAAAGGTATAACGTATAACGTATAACGTATAACGTATTACGTATAACTTATAACGTATAACGTATAACGTATAACGTATAACGTATAACGTATAACGTATAACGTATAACGCATAACGTATAACGCATAACGTATAACGTATAACGTATAACGTATAACGTATAACGTATAACGTATAACGTATAACATAGAACGTATAACGTATAACGTATAACGTATAACGTATAACGTATAACGTATAACGTATAACGTATAACGTATAACGTATAACGTATAACGTATAACGTATAACGTATAACGTATAGCGTATAACGCGTAACGAAGAACGTATAACGAATAACTTAAAAGGTATAACGTATAACGTATAACGTACAACGTATAACGTATAACGTACGACGTATAACGTATAACGTACAACGTATAACGTATAACGTATAACGTACAACGTGTAAAGCATAACGTACAACGTATAACGTGTAACGTATAACGTATAACGTATAACGTATAACGTATAACGTATAACGTATAACGTATAACGTATAACGTATAACGTATAACGTATAACGTATAACGTATAACGTACAACGTATTACGTATAACTTATAACGTATAACGTATAACGTATAACGTATAACGTATAACGTATAACGTATAACGTATAACGTATAACGTATAACGTATAACGTATAACGTATAACGTATAACGTATAACGTATAACGTATAACGTATAACGTATAACGTATAACGTATAACGTACAACGTATTACGTATAACTTATAACGTATAACGTATAACGTATAACGTATAACGTATAACGTATAACGTATAACGTATAACGTATAACGTATAACGTATAACGTATAACGTATAACGTATAACGTATAACGTATAACGTATAACGTATAACGTATAACGTATAACGTATAACGTATAACGTATAACGTATAACGTATAACGTATAACGTATAACGTATAACGTACAACGTATTACGTATAACTTATAACGTATAACGTATAACGTATAACGTATAACGTATAACGTATCACGTATAACGTATAACGTATAACGTATAACGTATAACGTATAACGTATAACGTATAACGTATAACGTATAACGTATAACGTATAACGTATAACGTATAACGTATAACGTATAACGTATAACGTATAACGTATAACGTATAACGTATAACGTATAACGTATAACGTATAACGTATAACGTATAACGTATAACGTATAACGTATAACGTATAACGTATAACGTTTAACGTGTATCGTATAACCTATGACGTATAACGTATAACGTATAACGTATAACGTATAACGTATAACGTATAACGTATAACATATAACGTATAACGTATAACGTATAACGTATAACGTATAACGTATAACGTATAACGTATAGCGTATAACGCGTAACGAAGAACGTTTAACGAATAACTTAAAAGGTATAACGTATAACGTATAACGTATAACGTATTACGTATTACGTATAACTTATAACGTATAACGTATAACGTATAACGTATAACGTATAACGTATAACGTATAACGTATAACGCATAACGTGTAACGTATAACGTATAACGTATAACGTATAACGTATAACGTATAACGTATAACGTATAACGTATAACGTATAACGTATAACGTATAACGTATAACGTATAACGTATAACGTATAACGTATAACGTATAACGTATAACGTATAACGTATAACGTATAGCGTATAACGTATAGCGTACAACGTATTACGTATAACTTATAACGTATAACGTATAACGTATAACGTATAACGTATAACGTACAACGTATAACGTATAACGTATAACGTATAACGTATAACGTATAACGTATAACGTATAACGTATAACGTATAACGTATAACGTATAACGTATAACGTATAACGTATAACGTATAACGTATAACGTATAACGTATAACGTATAACGTATAACGTATAACGTATAACGTATAACGTATAACGTATAACGTACAACGTATTACGTATAACTTATAACGTATAGCGTATAACGTATAACGTATAACGTATAACGTATAACGTATAACGTATAACGTATAACGTATAACGTATAACGTGTAACGTATAACGTGTAACGTATAACGTATAACGTATAACGTATAACGTATAACGTATAACGTATAACGTATAACGTATAACGTATAACGTATAACGTATAACGTATAACGTATAACGTATAACGTATAACGTATAACGTATAACGTATAACGTATAACGTATGACGTATAACGTATAACGTATAACGTATAACGTATAACGTATAACGTATAACGTATAACGTATAACGTATAACGTATAACGTATAACGTATAACGTATAACGTATAACGTACAACGTATAACGTACAACGTATAACGTACAACGTATAACGTACAACGTATAACGTATAACGTATAACGTATAACGTATAACGTATAACGTATAACGTTTAACGTATAACGCGAAACGAAGAACGTATAACGAATAACGTAAAACGTATAACGTATTACATATTACGTATAACGTTTAACGTGTATCGTATAACCTATGACGTATAACGTATAACGTATAACGTATAACGTATAACGTATAACGTTTAACGTATAACATATAACGTATAACGTATAACGTATAACGTATAACGTATAACGTATAACGTATAACGTATAGCGTATAACGCGTAACGAAGAACGTTTAACGAATAACTTAAAAGGTATAACGTATAACGTATAACGTATAACGTATTACGTATAACTTATAACGTATAACGTATAACGTATAACGTATAACGTATAACGTATAACGTATAACGTATAACGTATAACGTATAACGTATAACGAATAACGTATAACGTATAACGTATAACGTATAACGTGTAACGTATAACGTATAACGTATAACGTATAACGTATAACGTATTACGTATAACGTATTACGTATAACTTATAACGTATAACGTATAACGTATAACGTATAACGTATAACGTATAACGTATAACGTATAACGTATAACGTATAACGTATAACGTATAACGTATAACGTGTAACGTATAACGTGTAACGTATAACGTATAACGTATAACGTATATCGTATAACGTATAACGTATAACGTATAACGTATAACGTATAGCGTATAACGCGTAACGAAGAACGTTTAACGAATAACTTAAAAGGTATAACGTATAACGTATAACGTATAACGTATAACATATAACGTATAACGTATAACGTATAACGTACAACGTATATCATATAACGTATAACGTATAACGCATAACGTATAACGTATAACCTATAACGTATAACGGATAACGTATAACGTATATCGTATAAGGTATAACGTATAACGTATAACGTATAACGTATAACGTATAACGCGTAACGAAGAACGTATAACGAATAACGTATAACGTATAACGTATAACGTATAACGTATAACGTATAACGTATAACGTATAACGTATAACGTGTAACGAAGAACGTATAACGAATAACGTAAAACGTATAACGTATTACATATTACGTATAACGTATAACGTATAACGTATAACGTATAACGTATAACGTATAACGTATAACGTGTAACGTATAACGTATAACGTATAACGTATAACGTATAACGTATTACGTATAACGTATAACGTATAACGTATAACGTATAGCGTATAACGCGTAACGAAGAACGTTTAACGAATAACTTAAAAGGTATAACGTATAACGTATAACGTATAACGTATAACGTATAACGTATAACGTATAACGTATAACGTACAACGTATATCATATAACGTATAACGTATAACGCATAACGTATAACGTATAACCTATAACGTATAACGGATAACGTATAACGTATATCGTATAAGGTATAACGTATAACGTATAACGTATAACGTATAACGTATAACGCGTAACGAAGAACGTATAACGAATAACGTATAACGTATAACGTATAACGTATAACGTATAACGTATAACGTATAACGTATAACGTATAACGTGTAACGAAGAACGTATAACGAATAACGTAAAACGTATAACGTATTACATATTACGTATAACGTATAACGTATAACGTATAACGTATAACGTATAACGTATAACGTATAACGTATAACGTATAACGTATAGCGTATAACGCGTAACGAAGAACGTTTAACGAATAACTTAAAAGGTATAACGTATAACGTATAACGTATAACGTATAACGTATAACGTATAACGTATAACGTATAACGTATAACGTACAACGTATATCATATAACGTATAACGTATAACGCATAACGTATAACGTATAACCTATAACGTATAACGGATAACGTATAACGTATATCGTATAAGGTATAACGTATAACGTATAACGTATAACGTATAAGGTATAACGCGTAACGAAGAACGTATAACGAATAACGTATAACGTATAACGTATAACGTATAACGTATAACGTATAACGTATAACGTATAACGTATAACGTATAACGTGTAACGAAGAACGTATAACGAATAACGTAAAACGTATAACGTATTACATATTACGTATAACGTATAACGTGTATCGTATAACCGATGACGTATGACGTATAACGTATAACGCACAACGTATAACGTATAACGTATAACGTATAACGTATAACGTATAACGTATAACGTATAACGTATAACGTATAACGTATAACGTATAACGTATAACGTATAACGTATAACGTATAACGTATAACGTATAACGTATAACGTATAACGAATAACGTATAACGTATAACGTATAACGTATAACGTGTAACGTATAACGTATAACGTATAACGTATAACGTATAACGTATTACGTATAACTCATAACGTTTAACGTATAGCGTATAACGTATAACGTATAACGTATAACGTATAACGTATAACGTATAACGTATAACGTATAACGTATAACGTATAACGTGTAACGTATAACGTGTAACGTATAACGTATAACGTATAACGTATAACGTATAACGTATAACGTATTACGTATAACGTATAACGTATAACGTATAACGTATAACGTATAACGTATCACGTATAACGTATAACGTATAACGTATAACGCATAAGGTATAACGTATAACGTATAACGTATAACGTATAACGTATAACGTATAACGTATAACGTATAACGTATAACGTATAACGTATAACGTATAACGTATAACGTATAACGTATAACGTATAACGTATAACGTATAACGTATAACGTATAACGTATAACGTATAACGTATAACGTATAACGTATAACGTATAACGTATAACGTATAACTTATAACGTATAACGTATAACGTATAACGTATATCGTATAACGTATAACGTATAACGTACAACGTATAACGTATAACGTATAACGCGTAACGAAGAACGTATAACGAATAACTTAAAAGGTATAACGTATAACGTATAACGTACAACGTATAACGTATAACGTACGACGTATTACGTATAACTTATAACGTATAACGTATAACGTATAACGTATAACGTATAACGTATCACGTATAACGTATAACGTATAACGTATAACGTATAACGTATAACGTATAACGTATAACGTATAACGTATTACGTATAACGTATAACGTATTACGTATAACTTATAACGTATAACGTATAACGTATAACGTATAACGTATAACGTCTAACGCATAACGTATTACGTATAACGTATAACGTATAACGTATAACGTATAACGCATAACGTATAACGTATAACGTATAAAGTATAACGTATAACGTATAACGTATAACGTATAACGTATAACGTATAACGTATAACGTATAACGTATAACGTATAACGTATAACGTATAACGTATAACGTATAACGTATAACGTATAACGTATAACGTATAACGTATAACGTATAACGTATAACGTATAACGTATAACGTATAACGTATAACGTATAACGTATAACGTATAACGTATAACGTATAACGTATAACGTATAACGTATAACGTATAACGTATAACGTATAACGTATAACGTATAACGTATAACTTATAACGTATAACGTATAACGTATAACGTATATCGTATAACGTATAACGTATAACGTATAACGTATAACGTATAACGTATAACGCGTAACGAAGAACGTATAACGAATAACTTAAAAGGTATAACGTATAACGTATAACGCACAACGTATAACGTACAACGTACGACGTATAACGTATAACGTACAACGTATAACGTATAACGTATAACGTACAACGTGTAAAGCATAACGTATAACGTACAACGTATAGCGCATAACATATGACGTATAACGCATAACGTATAACTTATAACGTATAACGTATAACGTATAACGTATAACGTGTAACGTATAACGTATAACGTATAACGTATAACGTATAACGTATAACGTATAACGTGTAACGTATAACGTATAACGTATAACGTATAACGTATAACGTATAACGTATAACGTATAACGAAGAAGGTATAACGAATAACGTAAAACGTATAACGTTTAACGTGTATCGTATAACCTATGACGTATAACGTATAACGTATAACGTATAACGTATAACGTATAACGTATAACGTATAACGTATAACTTATAACGTATAACGTATAACGTATAACGTATATCGTATAACGTATAACGTATAACGTACAACGTATAACGTATAACGTATAACGCGTAACGAAGAACGTATAACGAATAACTTAAAAGGTATAACGTATAACGTATAACGTACAACGTATAACGTATAACGTACGACGTATACCGTATAACGTACAACGTATAACGTATAACGTATAACGTACAACGTGTAAAGCATAACGTATAACGTACAACGTATAACGCATAACGTATAACGTATAACGTATAACGTATAACGTATAACGTATAACGTATAACGTACAACGTATATCGTATAACGTATAACGTATAACGCATAACGTATAACGTATAACCTATAACGTATAACGGATAACGTATAACGTATATCGTATAAGGTATAACGTATATCGTATAACGTATAACGTATAACGTATAACGCGTAACGAAGAACGTATAACGAATAACGTATAACGTATAACGTATTACATATTACGTATAACGTATAACGTGTATCGTATAACCGATGACGTATGACGTATAACGTATAACGCACAACGTATAACGTATAACGTATAACGTATAACGTATAACGTATAACGTATAACGTATAACGTATAACGTATAACGTATAACGTATAACGTATAACGTATAACGTATAACGTATAACGTATAACGTATAACGTATAACGAATAACGTATAACGTATAACGTATAACGTATAACGTGTAACGCATAACGTATAACGTATAACGTATAACGTATAACGTATAACGTATTACGTATAACTTATAACGTATAACGTATAACGTATAACGTATAACGTATAACGTATAACGTATAACGTATAACGTATAACGTATAACGTGTAACGTATAACGTGTAACGTATAACGTGTAACGTATAACGTGTAACGTATAACGTATAACGTATAACGTATAACGTATAACGTATAACGTATAACGTATAACGTATAACGTATAACGTATAACGTATAACGTATAACGTATAACGTATAACGTGTAACGAAGAACGTATAACGAATAACGTAAAACGTATAACGTATTACATATTACGTATAACGTATAACGTGTATCGTATAACCTATGACGTATGACGTATAACGTATAACGCACAACGTATAACGTATAACGTATAACGTATAACGTATAACGTATAACGTATAACGTATTATGTATAACGAATAACGTATAACGTATAACGTATAACGTATAACGTATCACGTATAACGTATAACGTATAACGTATAACGCATAACGTATAACGTATAACGTATAACGTATAACGTATAACGTATAACGTATAACGTATAACGTATAACGTATAACGTATAACGTATAACGTATAACGTATAACGTATAACGTATAACGTATATCGTATAACGTATAACGTATAACGTATAACGTATAACGTATAACGTATAACGTATAACGTATAACGTATAACGTATAACGTATAACGTATAACGTATAACGTATAACGTATAACGTATAACTTATAACGTATAACGTATAACGTATAACGTATATCGTATAACGTATAACGTATAACGTACAACGTATAACGTATAACGTATAACGCGTAACGAAGAACGTATAACGAATAACTTAAAAGGTATAACGTATAACGTATAACGCACAACGTATAACGTACAACGTACGACGTATAACGTATAACGTACAACGTATAACGTATAACGTATAACGTACAACGTGTAAAGCATAACGTATAACGTACAACGTATAGCGCATAACATATGACGTATAACGCATAACGTATAACTTATAACGTATAACGTATAACGTATAACGTATAACGTATAACGTATAACGTGTAACGTATAACGTATAACGTATAACGTATAACGTATAACGTATAACGTATAACGTATAACGTATTACGTATAACTTATAACGTATAACGTGTAACGTATAACGTATAACGTATAACGTATAACGTATAACGTATAACGTATAACGTGTAACGTATAACGTATAACGTATAACGTATAACGTATAACGTATAACGTATAACGTATAACGTATAACGTATAACGTATAACGTATAACGTATAACGTATAACGTGTAACGAAGAACGTATAACGAATAACGTAAAACGTATAACGTATTACATATTACGTATAACGTATAACGTGTATCGTATAACCTATGACGTATGACGTATAACGTATAACGCACAACGTATAACGTATAACGTATAACGTATAACGTATAACGTATAACGTATAACGTATTATGTATAACGAATAACGTATAACGTATAACGTATAACGTATAACGTATAACGTATAACGTATAACGTATAACGTATAACGTATAACGTATAACGTATAACGTATAACGTATAACGTATAACGTATAACGTATAACGTATAACTTATAACGTATAACGTATAACGTATAACGTATATCGTATAACGTATAACGTATAACGTATAACGTATAACGTATAACGTATAACGCGTAACGAAGAACGTATAACGAATAACTTAAAAGGTATAACGTATAACGTATAACGCACAACGTATAACGTACAACGTACGACGTATAACGTATAACGTACAACGTATAACGTATAACGTATAACGTACAACGTGTAAAGCATAACGTATAACGTACAACGTATAGCGCATAACATATGACGTATAACGCATAACGTATAACTTATAACGTATAACGTATAACGTATAACGTATAACGTATAACGTGTAACGTATAACGTATAACGTATAGCGTATAACGTATAACGTATAACGTATAACGTATTACGTATAACTTATAACGTATAACGTGTAACGTATAACGTATAACGTATAACGTATAACGTATAACGTATAACGTATAACGTGTAACGTATAACGTATAACGTATAACGTATAACGTATAACGTATAACGTATAACGTATAACGTATAACGAAGAAGGTATAACGAATAACGTAAAACGTATAACGTTTAACGTGTATCGTATAACCTATGACGTATAACGTATAACGTATAACGTATAACGTATAACGTATAACGTATAACGTATAACGTATAACTTATAACGTATAACGTATAACGTATAACGTATATCGTATAACGTATAACGTATAACGTACAACGTATAACGTATAACGTATAACGCGTAACGAAGAACGTATAACGAATAACTTAAAAGGTATAACGTATAACGTATAACGTACAACGTATAACGTATAACGTACGACGTATACCGTATAACGTACAACGTATAACGTATAACGTATAACGTACAACGTGTAATGCATAACGTATAACGTACAACGTATAACGCATAACGTATAACGTATAACGTATAACGTATAACGTATAACGTATAACGTATAACGTACAACGTATATCGTATAACGTATAACGTATAACGCATAACGTATAACGTATAACCTATAACGTATAACGGATAACGTATAACGTATATCGTATAAGGTATAACGTATATCGTATAACGTATAACGTATAACGTATAACGCGTAACGAAGAACGTATAACGAATAACGTATAACGTATAACGTATTACATATTACGTATAACGTATAACGTGTATCGTATAACCGATGACGTATGACGTATAACGTATAACGCACAACGTATAACGTATAACGTATAACGTATAACGTATAACGTATAACGTATAACGTATAACGTATAACGTATAACGTATAACGTATAACGTATAACGTATAACGTATAACGTATAACGTATAACGTATAACGTATAACGAATAACGTATAACGTATAACGTATAACGTATAACGTGTAACGCATAACGTATAACGTATAACGTATAACGTATAACGTATAACGTATTACGTATAACTTATAACGTATAACGTATAACGTATAACGTATAACGTATAACGTATAACGTATAACGTATAACGTATAACGTATTACATATTACGTATAACGTATAACGTGTATCGTATAACCGATGACGTATGACGTATAACGTATAACGCACAACGTATAACGTATAACGTATAACGTATAACGAATAACGTAAAACGTATAACGTATTACATATTACGTATAACGTATAACGTGTATCGTATAACCTATGACGTATGACGTATAACGTATAACGCACAACGTATAACGTATAACGTATAACGTATAACGTATAACGTATAACGTATAACGTATTATGTATAACGAATAACGTATAACGTATAACGTATAACGTATCACGTATAACGTATAACGTATAACGTATAACGCATAACGTATAACGTATAACGTATAACGTATAACGTATAACGTATAACGTATAACGTATAACGTATAACGTATAACGTATAACGTATAACGTATAACGTATAACGTATAACGTATATCGTATAACGTATAACGTATAACGTATAACGTATAACGTATAACGTATAACGTATAACGTATAACGTATAACGTATAACGTATAACGTATAACGTATAACGTATAACGTATAACGTATAACTTATAACGTATAACGTATAACGTATAACGTATATCGTATAACGTATAACGTATAACGTACAACGTATAACGTATAACGTATAACGCGTAACGAAGAACGTATAACGAATAACTTAAAAGGTATAACGTATAACGTATAACGCACAACGTATAACGTACAACGTACGACGTATAACGTATAACGTACAACGTATAACGTATAACGTATAACGTACAACGTGTAAAGCATAACGTATAACGTACAACGTATAGCGCATAACATATGACGTATAACGCATAACGTATAACTTATAACGTATAACGTATAACGTATAACGTATAACGTATAACGTATAACGTGTAACGTATAACGTATAACGTATAACGTATAACGTATAACGTATAACGTATAACGTATAACGTATTACGTATAACTTATAACGTATAACGTGTAACGTATAACGTATAACGTATAACGTATAACGTATAACGTATAACGTATAACGTGTAACGTATAACGTATAACGTATAACGTATAACGTATAACGTATAACGTATAACGTATAACGAAGAAGGTATAACGAATAACGTAAAACGTATAACGTATTACATATTACGTATAACGTTTAACGTGTATCGTATAACCTATGACGTATAACGTATAACGTATAACGTATAACGTATAACGTATAACGTATAACGTATAACGTATAACGTATAACTTATAACGTATAACGTATAACGTATAACGTATAACGTATAACGTATAACTTATAACGTATAACGTATAACGTATAACGTATATCGTATAACGTATAACGTATAACGTACAACGTATAACGTATAACGTATAACGCGTAACGAAGAACGTATAACGAATAACTTAAAAGGTATAACGTATAACGTATAACGTACAACGTATAACGTATAACGTACGACGTATTACGTATAACTTATAACGTATAACGTATAACGTATAACGTATAACGTATAACGTATCACGTATAACGTATAACGTATAACGTATAACGTATAACGTATAACGTATAACGTATAACGTATAACGTATTACGTATAACGTATAACGTATTACGTATAACTTATAACGTATAACGTATAACGTATAACGTATAACGTATAACGTCTAACGCATAACGTATTACGTATAACGTATAACGTATAACGTATAACGTATAACGTATAACGCATAACGTATAACGTATAACGTATAAAGTATAACGTATAACGTATAACGTATAACGTATAACGTATAACGTATAACGTATAACGTATAACGTATAACGTATAACGTATAACGTATAACGTATAACGTATAACGTATAACGTATAACGTATAACGTATAACGTATAACGTATAACGTATAACGTATAACGTATAACGTATAACGTATAACGTATAACGTATAACGTATAACGTATAACGTATAACGTATAACGTATAACGTATAACGTATAACGTATAACGTATAACGTATAACGTATAACGTATAACTTATAACGTATAACGTATAACGTATAACGTATATCGTATAACGTATAACGTATAACGTATAACGTATAACGTATAACGTATAACGCGTAACGAAGAACGTATAACGAATAACTTAAAAGGTATAACGTATAACGTATAACGCACAACGTATAACGTACAACGTACGACGTATAACGTATAACGTACAACGTATAACGTATAACGTATAACGTACAACGTGTAAAGCATAACGTATAACGTACAACGTATAGCGCATAACATATGACGTATAACGCATAACGTATAACTTATAACGTATAACGTATAACGTATAACGTATAACGTATAACGTGTAACGTATAACGTATAACGTATAGCGTATAACGTATAACGTATAACGTATAACGTATTACGTATAACTTATAACGTATAACGTGTAACGTATAACGTATAACGTATAACGTATAACGTATAACGTATAACGTATAACGTATAACGTGTAACGTATAACGTATAACGTATAACGTATAACGTATAACGTATAACGTATAACGTATAACGAAGAAGGTATAACGAATAACGTAAAACGTATAACGTTTAACGTGTATCGTATAACCTATGACGTATAACGTATAACGTATAACGTATAACGTATAACGTATAACGTATAACGTATAACGTATAACTTATAACGTATAACGTATAACGTATAACGTATATCGTATAACGTATAACGTATAACGTACAACGTATAACGTATAACGTATAACGCGTAACGAAGAACGTATAACGAATAACTTAAAAGGTATAACGTATAACGTATAACGTACAACGTATAACGTATAACGTACGACGTATACCGTATAACGTACAACGTATAACGTATAACGTATAACGTACAACGTGTAAAGCATAACGTATAACGTACAACGTATAACGCATAACGTATAACGTATAACGTATAACGTATAACGTATAACGTATAACGTATAACGTACAACGTATATCGTATAACGTATAACGTATAACGCATAACGTATAACGTATAACCTATAACGTATAACGGATAACGTATAACGTATATCGTATAAGGTATAACGTATATCGTATAACGTATAACGTATAACGTATAACGCGTAACGAAGAACGTATAACGAATAACGTATAACGTATAACGTATTACATATTACGTATAACGTATAACGTGTATCGTATAACCGATGACGTATGACGTATAACGTATAACGCACAACGTATAACGTATAACGTATAACGTATAACGTATAACGTATAACGTATAACGTATAACGTATAACGTATAACGTATAACGTATAACGTATAACGTATAACGTATAACGTATAACGTATAACGTATAACGTATAACGAATAACGTATAACGTATAACGTATAACGTATAACGTGTAACGCATAACGTATAACGTATAACGTATAACGTATAACGTATAACGTATTACGTATAACTTATAACGTATAACGTATAACGTATAACGTATAACGTATAACGTATAACGTATAACGTATAACGTATAACGTATAACGTGTAACGTATAACGTGTAACGTATAACGTGTAACGTATAACGTGTAACGTATAACGTATAACGTATAACGTATAACGTATAACGTATAACGTATAACGTATAACGTATAACGTATAACGTATAACGTATAACGTATAACGTATAACGTATAACGTGTAACGAAGAACGTATAACGAATAACGTAAAACGTATAACGTATTACATATTACGTATAACGTATAACGTGTATCGTATAACCTATGACGTATGACGTATAACGTATAACGCACAACGTATAACGTATAACGTATAACGTATAACGTATAACGTATAACGTATAACGTATTATGTATAACGAATAACGTATAACGTATAACGTATAACGTATCACGTATAACGTATAACGTATAACGTATAACGCATAACGTATAACGTATAACGTATAACGTATAACGTATAACGTATAACGTATAACGTATAACGTATAACGTATAACGTATAACGTATAACGTATAACGTATAACGTATAACGTATAACGTATATCGTATAACGTATAACGTATAACGTATAACGTATAACGTATAACGTATAACGTATAACGTATAACGTATAACGTATAACGTATAACGTATAACGTATAACGTATAACGTATAACGTATAACGTATAACTTATAACGTATAACGTATAACGTATAACGTATATCGTATAACGTATAACGTATAACGTATAACGTATAACGTATAACGTGTAACGTATAACGTATAACGTATAGCGTATAACGTATAACGTATAACGTATAACGTATTACGTATAACTTATAACGTATAACGTGTAACGTATAACGTATAACGTATAACGTATAACGTATAACGTATAACGTATAACGTGTAACGTATAACGTATAACGTATAACGTATTACGTATAACTTATAACGTATAACGTATAACGTATAACGTATAACGTATAACGTATAACGTATAACGTATAACGTATAACGTATAACGTGTAACGTATAACGTGTAACGTATAACGTGTAACGTATAACGTGTAACGTATAACGTATAACGTATAACGTATAACGCATAACGTATAACGTATAACGTATAACGTATAACGTATAACGTATAACGTATAACGTATAACGTATAACGTATAACGCGTAACGAAGAACGTATAACGAATAACTTAAAAGGTATAACGTATAACGTATAACGCACAACGTATAACGTACAACGTACGACGTATAACGTATAACGTACAACGTATAACGTATAACGTATAACGTACAACGTGTAAAGCATAACGTATAACGTACAACGTATAGCGCATAACATATGACGTATAACGCATAACGTATAACTTATAACGTATAACGTATAACGTATAACGTATAACGTATAACGTGTAACGTATAACGTATAACGTATAGCGTATAACGTATAACGTATAACGTATAACGTATTACGTATAACTTATAACGTATAACGTGTAACGTATAACGTATAACGTATAACGTATAACGTATAACGTATAACGTATAACGTGTAACGTATAACGTATAACGTATAACGTATAACGTATAACGTATAACGTATAACGTATAACGAAGAAGGTATAACGAATAACGTAAAACGTATAACGTTTAACGTGTATCGTATAACCTATGACGTATAACGTATAACGTATAACGTATAACGTATAACGTATAACGTATAACGTATAACGTATAACTTATAACGTATAACGTATAACGTATAACGTATATCGTATAACGTATAACGTATAACGTACAACGTATAACGTATAACGTATAACGCGTAACGAAGAACGTATAACGAATAACTTAAAAGGTATAACGTATAACGTATAACGTACAACGTATAACGTATAACGTACGACGTATACCGTATAACGTACAACGTATAACGTATAACGTATAACGTACAACGTGTAAAGCATAACGTATAACGTACAACGTATAACGCATAACGTATAACGTATAACGTATAACGTATAACGTATAACGTATAACGTATAACGTACAACGTATATCGTATAACGTATAACGTATAACGCATAACGTATAACGTATAACCTATAACGTATAACGGATAACGTATAACGTATATCGTATAAGGTATAACGTATATCGTATAACGTATAACGTATAACGTATAACGCGTAACGAAGAACGTATAACGAATAACGTATAACGTATAACGTATTACATATTACGTATAACGTATAACGTGTATCGTATAACCGATGACGTATGACGTATAACGTATAACGCACAACGTATAACGTATAACGTATAACGTATAACGTATAACGTATAACGTATAACGTATAACGTATAACGTATAACGTATAACGTATAACGTATAACGTATAACGTATAACGTATAACGTATAACGTATAACGTATAACGAATAACGTATAACGTATAACGTATAACGTATAACGTGTAACGCATAACGTATAACGTATAACGTATAACGTATAACGTATAACGTATTACGTATAACTTATAACGTATAACGTATAACGTATAACGTATAACGTATAACGTATAACGTATAACGTATAACGTATAACGTATAACGTGTAACGTATAACGTGTAACGTATAACGTGTAACGTATAACGTGTAACGTATAACGTATAACGTATAACGTATAACGTATAACGTATAACGTATAACGTATAACGTATAACGTATAACGTATAACGTATAACGTATAACGTATAACGTATAACGTGTAACGAAGAACGTATAACGAATAACGTAAAACGTATAACGTATTACATATTACGTATAACGTATAACGTGTATCGTATAACCTATGACGTATGACGTATAACGTATAACGCACAACGTATAACGTATAACGTATAACGTATAACGTATAACGTATAACGTATAACGTATTATGTATAACGAATAACGTATAACGTATAACGTATAACGTATCACGTATAACGTATAACGTATAACGTATAACGCATAACGTATAACGTATAACGTATAACGTATAACGTATAACGTATAACGTATAACGTATAACGTATAACGTATAACGTATAACGTATAACGTATAACGTATAACGTATAACGTATAACGTATATCGTATAACGTATAACGTATAACGTATAACGTATAACGTATAACGTATAACGTATAACGTATAACGTATAACGTATAACGTATAACGTATAACGTATAACGTATAACGTATAACGTATAACTTATAACGTATAACGTATAACGTATAACGTATATCGTATAACGTATAACGTATAACGTACAACGTATAACGTATAACGTATAACGCGTAACGAAGAACGTATAACGAATAACTTAAAAGGTATAACGTATAACGTATAACGCACAACGTATAACGTACAACGTACGACGTATAACGTATAACGTACAACGTATAACGTATAACGTATAACGTACAACGTGTAAAGCATAACGTATAACGTACAACGTATAGCGCATAACATATGACGTATAACGCATAACGTATAACTTATAACGTATAACGTATAACGTATAACGTATAACGTATAACGTATAACGTGTAACGTATAACGTATAACGTATAACGTATAACGTATAACGTATAACGTATAACGTATAACGTATTACGTATAACTTATAACGTATAACGTGTAACGTATAACGTATAACGTATAACGTATAACGTATAACGTATAACGTATAACGTGTAACGTATAACGTATAACGTATAACGTATAACGTATAACGTATAACGTATAACGTATAACGTATAACGTATAACGTATAACGTATAACGTATAACGTATAACGTGTAACGAAGAACGTATAACGAATAACGTAAAACGTATAACGTATTACATATTACGTATAACGTATAACGTGTATCGTATAACCTATGACGTATGACGTATAACGTATAACGCACAACGTATAACGTATAACGTATAACGTATAACGTATAACGTATAACGTATAACGTATTATGTATAACGAATAACGTATAACGTATAACGTATAACGTATAACGTATAACGTATAACGTATAACGTATAACGTATAACGTATAACGTATAACGTATAACGTATAACGTATAACGTATAACGTATAACGTATAACGTATAACTTATAACGTATAACGTATAACGTATAACGTATATCGTATAACGTATAACGTATAACGTATAACGTATAACGTATAACGTATAACGCGTAACGAAGAACGTATAACGAATAACTTAAAAGGTATAACGTATAACGTATAACGCACAACGTATAACGTACAACGTACGACGTATAACGTATAACGTACAACGTATAACGTATAACGTATAACGTACAACGTGTAAAGCATAACGTATAACGTACAACGTATAGCGCATAACATATGACGTATAACGCATAACGTATAACTTATAACGTATAACGTATAACGTATAACGTATAACGTATAACGTGTAACGTATAACGTATAACGTATAGCGTATAACGTATAACGTATAACGTATAACGTATTACGTATAACTTATAACGTATAACGTGTAACGTATAACGTATAACGTATAACGTATAACGTATAACGTATAACGTATAACGTGTAACGTATAACGTATAACGTATAACGTATAACGTATAACGTATAACGTATAACGTATAACGAAGAAGGTATAACGAATAACGTAAAACGTATAACGTTTAACGTGTATCGTATAACCTATGACGTATAACGTATAACGTATAACGTATAACGTATAACGTATAACGTATAACGTATAACGTATAACTTATAACGTATAACGTATAACGTATAACGTATATCGTATAACGTATAACGTATAACGTACAACGTATAACGTATAACGTATAACGCGTAACGAAGAACGTATAACGAATAACTTAAAAGGTATAACGTATAACGTATAACGTACAACGTATAACGTATAACGTACGACGTATACCGTATAACGTACAACGTATAACGTATAACGTATAACGTACAACGTGTAATGCATAACGTATAACGTACAACGTATAACGCATAACGTATAACGTATAACGTATAACGTATAACGTATAACGTATAACGTATAACGTACAACGTATATCGTATAACGTATAACGTATAACGCATAACGTATAACGTATAACCTATAACGTATAACGGATAACGTATAACGTATATCGTATAAGGTATAACGTATATCGTATAACGTATAACGTATAACGTATAACGCGTAACGAAGAACGTATAACGAATAACGTATAACGTATAACGTATTACATATTACGTATAACGTATAACGTGTATCGTATAACCGATGACGTATGACGTATAACGTATAACGCACAACGTATAACGTATAACGTATAACGTATAACGTATAACGTATAACGTATAACGTATAACGTATAACGTATAACGTATAACGTATAACGTATAACGTATAACGTATAACGTATAACGTATAACGTATAACGTATAACGAATAACGTATAACGTATAACGTATAACGTATAACGTGTAACGCATAACGTATAACGTATAACGTATAACGTATAACGTATAACGTATTACGTATAACTTATAACGTATAACGTATAACGTATAACGTATAACGTATAACGTATAACGTATAACGTATAACGTATAACGTATAACGTGTAACGTATAACGTGTAACGTATAACGTGTAACGTATAACGTGTAACGTATAACGTATAACGTATAACGTATAACGTATAACGTATAACGTATAACGTATAACGTATAACGTATAACGTATAACGTATAACGTATAACGTATAACGTATAACGTGTAACGAAGAACGTATAACGAATAACGTAAAACGTATAACGTATTACATATTACGTATAACGTATAACGTGTATCGTATAACCTATGACGTATGACGTATAACGTATAACGCACAACGTATAACGTATAACGTATAACGTATAACGTATAACGTATAACGTATAACGTATTATGTATAACGAATAACGTATAACGTATAACGTATAACGTATCACGTATAACGTATAACGTATAACGTATAACGCATAACGTATAACGTATAACGTATAACGTATAACGTATAACGTATAACGTATAACGTATAACGTATAACGTATAACGTATAACGTATAACGTATAACGTATAACGTATAACGTATATCGTATAACGTATAACGTATAACGTATAACGTATAACGTATAACGTATAACGTATAACGTATAACGTATAACGTATAACGTATAACGTATAACGTATAACGTATAACGTATAACGTATAACTTATAACGTATAACGTATAACGTATAACGTATATCGTATAACGTATAACGTATAACGTACAACGTATAACGTATAACGTATAACGCGTAACGAAGAACGTATAACGAATAACTTAAAAGGTATAACGTATAACGTATAACGCACAACGTATAACGTACAACGTACGACGTATAACGTATAACGTACAACGTATAACGTATAACGTATAACGTACAACGTGTAAAGCATAACGTATAACGTACAACGTATAGCGCATAACATATGACGTATAACGCATAACGTATAACTTATAACGTATAACGTATAACGTATAACGTATAACGTATAACGTATAACGTGTAACGTATAACGTATAACGTATAACGTATAACGTATAACGTATAACGTATAACGTATAACGTATTACGTATAACTTATAACGTATAACGTGTAACGTATAACGTATAACGTATAACGTATAACGTATAACGTATAACGTATAACGTGTAACGTATAACGTATAACGTATAACGTATAACGTATAACGTATAACGTATAACGTATAACGAAGAAGGTATAACGAATAACGTAAAACGTATAACGTATTACATATTACGTATAACGTTTAACGTGTATCGTATAACCTATGACGTATAACGTATAACGTATAACGTATAACGTATAACGTATAACGTATAACGTATAACGTATAACGTATAACTTATAACGTATAACGTATAACGTATAACGTATATCGTATAACGTATAACGTATAACGTACAACGTATAACGTATAACGTATAACGTATAACGTGTAACGTACAACGTATAACGTATAACGTACGACGTATAACGTATAACGTACAACGTATAACGTATAACGTATAACGTACAACGTGTAAAGCATAACGTATAACGTACAACGTATAACGCATAACGTATAACGTATAACGTATAACGTATAACGTAAAACGTATAACGTATAACGTACAACGTATATCGTATAACGTGTAACGTACAACGTATAACGTAAAACGCATAACGTATAACTTATAACGTATAACGTATAACGTATAACGTATAACGTATAACGTGTAACGTATAACGTATAACGTATAACGTATAACGTATAACGTATAACGTATAACGTATTACGTATAACTTATAACGTATAACGTGTAACGTATAACGTATAACGTATAACGTATAACGTATAACGTATAACGTATAACGTGTAACGTATAACGTATAACGTATAACGTATAACGTATAACGTATAACGTATAACGTATAACGAAGAAGGTATAACGAATAACGTAAAACGTATAACGTATTACATATTACGTATAACGTTTAACGTGTATCGTATAACCTATGACGTATAACGTATAACGTATAACGTATAACGTATAACGTATAACGTATAACTTATAACGTATAACGTATAACGTATAACGTATATCGTATAACGTATAACGTATAACGTATAACGTATAACGTATAACGTATAACGTATAACGTATAACGTATAACGTATAACGTATAACGTATAACGTATAACGTATAACGTATAACGAATAACGTATAACGTATAACGTATAACGTATAACGCGTAACGAAGAACGTATAACGAATAACTTAAAAGGTATAACGTATAACGTATAACGTACAACGTATAACGTATAACGTACGACGTATAACGTATAACGTACAACGTATAACGTATAACGTATAACGTATAACGTATAACGTATAACGTGTTACGTATAACGTATAACGTATAACGTATAACGTATAACGTATAACGTATAACGTATAACGTATAACGTATAACGTATAACGTATAACGTATAACGTATAACGTATAACGTATAACGTATAACGTATAACGTATAACGTATAACGTATAACGTATAACGTATAACGTGTAACGAAGAACGTATAACGAATAACGTAAAACGTATAACGTATTACATATTACGTATAACGTATAACGTGTATCGTATAACCTATGACGTATGACGTATAACGTATAACGCACAACGTATAACGTATAACGTATAACGTGTAACGTATAACGTATAACGTATAACGTATAACGTATAACGTATAACGTATTACGTATAACTTATAACGTATAACGTATAACGTATAACGTATAACGTATAACGTATAACGTATAACGTATAACGTATAACGTATAACGTATAACGTATAACGTGTAACGTATAACGTGTAACGTATAACGTATAACGTATAACGTATAACGTATAACGTATAACGTATAACGTATAACGTATAACGTATAACGTATAACGTATAACGTATAACGTATAACGTATAACGTATAACGTATAACGTATAACGTATAACGTATAACGTATAACGTATAACGTATAACGTATAACGTATAACGTATAACGTATAACGTATAACGTATAACGTATAACGTATAACGTGTAACGAAGAACGTATAACGAATAACGTAAAACGTATAACGTATTACATATTACGTATAACGTATAACGTGTATCGTATAACCTATGACGTATGACGTATAACGTATAACGCACAACGTATAACGTATAACGTATAACGTATAACGTATAACGTATAACGTATAACGTATTACGTATAACGAATAACGTATAACGTATAACGTATAACGTATCACGTATAACGTATAACGTATAACGTATAACGTATAACGCATAACGTATAACGTATAACGTATAACGTATAACGTATAACGTATAACGTATAACGTATAACGTATAACGTATAACGTATAACGTATAACGTATAACGTATAACGTATAACGTATAACGTATAACGTATAACGTATAACGTATAACGTATAACGTATAACGTATAACGTATAACGTATAACGTATAACTTATAACGTATAACGTATAACGTATAACGTATATCGTATAACGTATAACGTATAACGTACAACGTATAACGTATAACGTATAACGCGTAACGAAGAACGTATAACGAATAACTTAAAAGGTATAACGTATAACGTATAACGTACAACGTATAACGTATAACGTACGACGTATAACGTATAACGTACAACGTATAACGTATAACGTATAACGTACAACGTGTAAAGCATAACGTATAACGTACAACGTATAACGCATAACGTATAACGTATAACGTATAACGTATAACGTATAACGTATAACGTATAACGTACAACGTATATCGTATAACGTATAACGTATAACGCATAATGTATAACGTATAACCTATAACGTATAACGGATAACGTATAACGTATATCGTATAAGGTATAACGCATAACGTATAACGTATAACGTATAACGTATAACGCGTAACGAAGAACGTATAACGAATAACGTATAACGTATAACGTATTACATATTACGTATAACGTATAACGTGTATCGTATAACCTATGACGTATGACGTATAACGTATAACGCACAACGTATAACGTATAACGTAGAACGTATAACGTATAACGTACAACGTATAACGTATAACGTATAACGTATAACGTATAACGTATAACGTATAACGTATAACGAATAACGTATAACGTATAACGTATAACGTATAACGTATAACGTATATCGTATAACGTATAACGTATAACGTATAACGTATAACGTATAACGTACAACGTATATCGTATAACGTATAACGTATAACGCATAACGTATAACGTATAACCTATAACGTATAACGGATAACGTATAACGTATATCGTATAAGGTATAACGCATAACGTATAACGTATAACGTATAACGTATAACGCGTAACGAAGAACGTATAACGAATAACGTATAACGTATAACGTATTACATATTACGTATAACGTATAACGTGTATCGTATAACCTATGACGTATGACGTATAACGTATAACGCACAACGTATAACGTATAACGTAGAACGTATAACGTATAACGTATAACGTATAACGTATAACGTATAACGTATAACGTATAACGTATAACGTATAACGTATAACGAATAACGTATAACGTATAACGTATAACGTATAACGTATAACGTATAACGTATAACGTATAACGTATAACGAATAACGTAAAACGTATAACGTATTACATATTACGTATAACGTTTAACGTGTATCGTATAACCTATGACGTATAACGTATAACGTATAACGTATAACGTATAACGTATAACGTATAACGTATAACGTATAACGTATAACGTATAACGTATAACGTATAACGTATAACGTATAACTTATAACGTATAACGTATAACGTATAACGTATATCGAATAACGTATAACGTATAACGTATAACGTATAACGTATAACGTATAACGTATAACGCGTAACGAAGAACGTATAACGAATAACTTAAAAGGTATAACGTATAACGTATAACGCACAACGTATAACGTACAACGTACGACGTATAACGTATAACGTACAACGTATAACGTATAACGTATAACGTACAACGTGTAAAGCATAACGTATAACGTACAACGTATAGCGCATAACATATGACGTATAACGCATAACGTATAACCTATGACGTATAACGTATAACGTATAACGTATAACGTATAACGTATAACGTATAACGTATAACGTATAACGTATAACGTATAACGTATAACGTATAACGTATAACGTATAACGTATAACGTATAACGTGTAACGTATAACGTATAACGTATAACGTATAACGTATAACGTATAACGTATAACGTATAACGTATTACGTATAACTTATAACGTATAACGTGTAACGTATAACGTATAACGTATAACGTATAACGTATAACGTATAACGTATAACGTATAACGTGTAACGTATAACGTATAACGTATAACGTATAACGTATAACGTATAACGTATAACGTATAACGTATAACGAAGAAGGTATAACGAATAACGTAAAACGTATAACGTATTACATATTACGTATAACGTTTAACGTGTATCGTATAACCTATGACGTATAACGTATAACGTATAACGTATAACGTATAACGTATAACGTATAACGTATAACGTATAACGTATAACGTATAACTTATAACGTATAACGTATAACGTATAACGTATATCGTATAACGTATAACGTATAACGTACAACGTATAACGTATAACGTATAACGTATAACGTGTAACGTATAACGTATAACGTATAACGTATAACGTATAACGTATAACGTATAACGTATAACGTATAACGTGTAACGTATAACGTATAACGTATAACGTATAACGTATAACGTATAACGTATTACGTATAACTTATAACGTATAACGTATAACGTATAACGTATAACGTATAACGTATAACGTATAACGTATAACGTATAACGTATAACGTATAACGTATAACGTATAACGTATAACGTATAACGTATAACGTATAACGTATAACGTATAACGTATAACGTATAACGTATAACGTATAACGTATAACGTATAACGTATAACGAATAACGTATAACGTATAACGTATAACGTATAACGTGTAACGAAGAACGTATAACGAATAACTTAAAACGTATAACGTATAACGTATAACGTACAACGTATAACGTATAACGTACGACGTATAACGTATAACGTACAACGTATAACGTATAACGTATAACGTACAACGTGTAAAGCATAACGTATAACGTACAACGTATAACGCATAACGTATAACGTATAACGTATAACGTATAACGAATAACGTATAACGTATAACGTACAACGTATATCGTATAACGTATAACGTATAACGCATAACGTATAACGTATAACCTATAACGTGTAACGGATAACGTATAACGTATATCGTCTAAGGTATAACGTATAACGTATAACGTATAACGTATAACGTATAACGCGTAACGAAGAACGTATAACGAATAACGTATAACGTATAACGTATTACATATTACGTATAACGTATAACGTGTATCGTATAACCGATGACGTATGACGTATAACGTATAACGCACAACGTATAACGTATAACGTATAACGTATAACATATAACGTATAACGTATAACGTATAACGTATAACGTATAACGTATAACGTATAACGTATAACGTATAACGTGTAACGTATAACGTATAACGTATAACGTATAACGTATAACGTATAACGAATAACGTATAACGTATAACGTATAACGTATAACGTGTAACGTATAACGTATAACGTATAACGTATAACGTATAACGTACAACGTATTACGTATAACTTATAACGTATAACGTATAACGTATAACGTATAACGTATAACGTATAACGTATAACGTATAACGTATAACGTATAACGTATAACATATAACGTATAACGTATAACGTGTAACGTATAACGTATAACGTATAACGTATAACGTATAACGTATAACGTATAACGTATAACGTATAACGTATAACGTATAACGTATAACCTATAACGTATAACGTATAACGTATAACGTATAACGTATAACGTATAACGTATAACGTATAACGTATAACGTATAACGTATAACGTATAACGTGTAACGAAGAACGTATAACGAATAACGTAAAACGTATAACGTATTACATATTACGTATAACGTATAACGTGTATCGTATAACCTATGACGTATGACGTATAACGTATAACGCACAACGTATAACGTATAACGTATAACGTATAACGTATAACGTATAACGAATAACGTATAACGTATAACGTATAACGTATAACGTGTAACGTATAACGTATAACGTATAACGTATAACGTATAACGTATAACGTATTACGTATAACTTATAACGTATAACGTATAACGTATAACGTATAACGTATAACGTATAACGTATAACTTATAACGTATAACGTATAACGTATAACGTATATCGTATAACGTATAACGTATAACGTACAACGTATAACGTATAACGTATAACGCGTAACGAAGAACGTATAACGAATAACTTAAAAGGTATAACGTATAACGTATAACGTACAACGTATAACGTATAACGTACGACGTATAACGTATAACGTACAACGTATAACGTATAACGTATAACGTACAACGTGTAACGCATAACGTATAACGTACAACGTATAACGCATAACGTATAACGTATAACGTATAACGTATAACGTAAAACGTATAACGTATAACGTACAACGTATATCGTATAACGTGTAACGTATAACGTATAACGTATAACGTATAACGTATAACGTATAACGTATAACGTATAACGTATAACGTATAACGTATAACGTATAACGTATAACGTATAACGTATAACGTATAACGTATAACGTATAACGTATAACGTGTAACGTATAACGTATAACGTATAACGTATAACGTATAACGTATAACGTATAACGTATAACGTATAACGTATAACGTATAACGTATAACGTATAACGTATAACGTATAACGTGTAACGAAGAACGTATAACGAATAACGTAAAACGTATAACGTATTACATATTACGTATAACGTATAACGTGTATCGTATAACCTATGACGTATGACGTATAACGTATAACGCACAACGTATAACGTATAACGTATAACGTGTAACGTATAACGTATAACGTATAACGTATAACGTATAACGTATAACGTATTACGTATAACTTATAACGTATAACGTATAACGTATAACGTATAACGTATAACGTATAACGTATAACGTATAACGTATAACGTATAACGTATAACGTATAACGTGTAACGTATAACGTGTAACGTATAACGTGTAACGTATAACGTATAACGTATAACGTATAACGTATAACGTATAACGTATAACGTATAACGTATAACGTATAACGTATAACGTATAACGTATAACGTATAACGTATAACGTATAACGTATAACGTATAACGTATAACGTATAACGTATAACGTATAACGTATAACGCATAACGTATAACGTATAACGTATAACGTATAACGTATAACGTATAACTTATAACGTATAACGTATAACTCGAAACGAAGAACGTATAACTTATAACGTATAACGTATAACTCGGAACGAAGAACGTATAACGAATAACGTAAAACGTATAACGTATTACATATTACGTATAACGTTTAACGTGTATCGTATAACCTATGACGTATAACGTATAACGTATAACGTATAACGTATAACGTATTACGTATAACTTATAACGTATAACGTATAACGTATAACGTATAACGTATAACGTATAACGTATAACGTATAACGTATAACGTATAACGTATAACGTACAACGTATAACGTATAACGTACGACGTATAACGTATAACGTACAACGTATAACGTATAACGTATAACGTACAACGTGTAACGCATAACGTATAACGTACAACGTATAACGCATAACGTATAACGTATAACGTATAACGTATAACGTAAAACGTATAACGTATAACGTACAACGTATATCGTATAACGTGTAACGTATAACGTATAACGTATAACGTATAACGTATAACGTATAACGTATAACGTGTAACGTATAACGTATAACGTATAACGTATAACGTATAACGTATAACGTAAAACGTATAACGTATAACGTACAACGTATATCGTATAACGTGTAACGTATAACGTATAACGTATAACGTATAACGTATAACGTATAACGTATAACGTATAACGTATAACGTATAACGTATAACGTATAACGTATAACGTATAACGTATAACGTATAACGTATAACGTGTAACGAAGAACGTATAACGAATAACGTAAAACGTATAACGTATTACATATTACGTATAACGTATAACGTGTATCGTATAACCTATGACGTATGACGTATAACGTATAACGCACAACGTATAACGTATAACGTATAACGTATAACGTATAACGTATAACGTATTACGTATAACGAATAACGTATAACGTATAACGTATAACGTATAACGTATCACGTATAACGTATAACGTATAACGTATAACGTATAACGCATAACGTATAACGTATAACGTATAACGTATAACGTATAACGTATAACGTATAACGTATAACGTATAACGTATAACGTATAACGTATAACGTATAACGTATAACGTATAACGTATAACGTATAACGTATAACGTATAACGTATAACGTATAACGTATAACGTATAACGTATAACGTATAACGTATAACGTATAACGTATAACGTATAACGTATAACGTATAACGTATAACGTATAGCGTATAACGCGTAACGAAGAACGTTTTACGAATAACTTAAAAGGTATAACGTATAACGTATAACGTATAACGTATTACGTATAACTTATAACGTATAACGTATAACGTATAACGTATAACGTATAACGTATAACGTATAACGCATAACGTATAACGCATAACGTATAACGTATAACGTATAACGTATAACGTATAACGTATAACGTATAACGTATAACGTATAACGTATAACGTATAACGTATAACGTATAACGTATAACGTATAACGTATAACGTATAACGTATAACGTATAACGTATAACGTATAACGTATAACTTATAACGTATAACGTATAACTCGAAACGAAGAACGTATAACTTATAACGTATAACGTATAACTCGGAACGAAGAACGTATAACGAATAACGTAAAACGTATAACGTATTACATATTACGTATAACGTTTAACGTGTATCGTATAACCTATGACGTATAACGTATAACGTATAACGTATAACGTATAACGTATAACGTATAACGTATAACATATAACGTATAACGTATAACGTATAACGTATAACGTATAACGTATAACGTATAACGTATAACGTATAACGTATAACGTATAACGTATAACGTATAGCGTATAACGCGTAACGAAGAACGTATAACGAATAACTTAAAAGGTATAACGTATAACGTATAACGTATAACGTATTACGTATAACTTATAACGTATAACGTATAACGTATAACGTATAACTTATAACGTATAACGTATAACGTATAACTTATAACGTATAACGTATAACGTATAACGTATAACGTATAACGTATAACGTATAACGTATAACGTATAACGTATAACGTATAACGTATAACGTATGACGTATAACGTATAACGTATAACGTATAACGTATAACGTATAACGTATAACGTATAACGTATAACGTATAACGTATAACGTATAAAGTATAACGTATAACGTATAACGTATAACGTATAACGTATAACGTATAACGTATAACGTATAACGTATAACGTATAACGTATAACGTATAACGTATAACGTATAACGTACAACGTATAACGTATAACGTATAACGTATAACGTATAACGCATAACGTATAACGTATAACGTATAACGTATAACGTATAACGTATAACGTATAACGTATAACGTATAACATATAACGTATGACGTATAACGTATGACGTATAACGTATAACGTATAACGTATAACGTATAACGTATAACGTATAACGTATAACGTATAACGTATAACGTATAACGTATAACGTATAACGTATAAAGTATAACGTATAACGTATAACGTATAACGTATAACGTATAACGTATAACGTATAACGTATAACGTATAACGTATAACGTATAACGTATAACGTATAACGTATAACGTATAAAGTATAACGTATAACGTATAACGTATAACGTATAACGTATAACGTATAACGAATAACGTATAACGTATAACGTATAACGTATAACGTATAACGTATAACGTACAACGTATAACGTATAACGTACGACGTATCACGTATAACGTTCAACGTATAACCTATAACGTATAACGTACAACGTGTAAAGCATAACGTATAACGTATAACGTGTAACGTATAACGTATAACGTATAACGTATAACGTATAACGTATAACGTATAACGTATAACGTATAACGTATAACGTATAACGTATAACGTATAACGTATAACGTATAACGTATAACGTACAACGTATTACGTATAACTTATAACGTATAACGTATAACGTATAACGTATAACGTATAACGTATAACGTATAACGTATAACGTATAACGTATAACGTATAACGTATAACGTATAACGTATAACGTATAACGTATAACGTATAACGTATAACGTATAAAGTATAACGTATAACGCATAACGTATAACGTATAACGTATAACGTATAACGTTTAACGTATAACGCGAAACGAAGAACGTATAACGAATAACGTAAAACGTATAACGTATTACATATTACGTATAACGTTTAACGTGTATCGTATAACCTATGACGTATAACGTATAACGTATAACATATAACGTATAACGTATAACGTATAACGTATAACGTATGACGTATAACGTATAACGTATAACGTATAGCGTATAACGCGTAACGAAGAACGTTTTACGAATAACTTAAAAGGTATAACGTATAACGTATAACGTATAACGTATTACGTATAACTTATAACGTATAACGTATAACGTATAACGTATAACGTATAACGTATAACGCATAACGTATAACGCATAACGTATAACGTATAACGTATAACGTATAACGTATAACGTATAACGTATAACGTATAACGTATAACGTATAACGTATAACGTATAACGTATAACGTATAACGTATAACGTATAACGTATAACGTATAACGTATAACGTATAACGTATAACGTATAACGTATAACGTATAACTTATAACGTATAACGTATAACTCGAAACGAAGAACGTATAACTTATAACGTATAACGTATAACTCGGAACGAAGAACGTATAACGAATAACGTAAAACGTATAACGTATTACATATTACGTATAACGTTTAACGTGTATCGTATAACCTATGACGTATAACGTATAACGTATAACGTATAACGTATAACGTATAACGTATAACATATAACGTATAACGTATAACGTATAACTTATAACGTATAACGTATAACGTATAACGTATATCGGATAACGTATAACGTATAACGTATAACGTATAACCTGTAACGAAGAACATATAAGGATTAACGTAAAACGTATGACTTATTACATATAACGTATAACGCATAACGTACAACGTATAACGTATAACGTATAACGTATAACGTATAACGTATAACGTATAACGTTCAACGTATAAAGCATAACGTATAACGTACAACGTATAACGCGTAACGTATAACGTATAACGTATAACGTATAACGTATAACGTATAACGTATAACGTATAACGTGTAACGAAGAACGTATAACGAATAACGTAAAACGTATAACGTATTACATATTACGTATAACGTATAACGTGTATCGTATAACCTATGACGTATGACGTATAACGTATAACGCACAACGTATAACGTATAACGTATAACGTGTAACGTATAACGTATAACGTATAACGTATAACGTATAACGTATAACGTATAACGTATAACGTATAACGTATAACGTATAACGTATAACGTATAACGTATAACGTATAACGAATAACGTATAACGTATAACGTATAACGTATAACGTATAACGTATAACGTATAACGTATAACGTATAACGTATAACGTATAACGTATAACTTATAACGTATAACGTATAACGTATAACGTATATCGTATAACGTATAACGTATAACGTATAACGTATAACGTATAACGTACAACGTACGACGTATAACGTATAACGTACAACGTGTAACGTATAACGTATAACGTACAACGTGTAAAGCATAACGTATAACGTACAACGTATAGCGCATAACATATGACGTATAACGCATAACGTATAACTTATAACGTATAACGTATAACGTATAACGCGTAACGAAGAACGTATAACGAATAACTTAAAAGGTATAACGTATAACGTATAACGCACAACGTATAACGTACAACGTACGACGTATAACGTATAACGTACAACGTGTAACGTATAACGTATAACGTACAACGTGTAAAGCATAACGTATAACGTACAACGTATAGCGCATAACATATGACGTATAACGCATAACGTATAACTTATAACGTATAACGTATAACGTATAACGTATAACGTATAACGTGTAACGTATAACGTATAACGTATAACGTATAACGTATAACGTATAACGTATAACGTATAACGTATTACGTATAACTTATAACGTATAACGTGTAACGTATAACGTATAACGCATAACGTATAACGTATAACGTATAGCGTATAACGTATAACGTGTAACGTATAACGTATAACGTATAACGTATAACGTATAACGTATAACGTATAACGTATAACGTATAACGAAGAAGGTATAACGAATAACGTAAAACGTATAACGTATTACATATTACGTATAACGTTTAACGTGTATCGTATAACCTATGACGTATAACGTATAACGTATAACGTATAACGTATAACGTATAACGTATAACGTATAACGTATAACGTATAACGTATAACGTATAACTTATAACGTATAACGTATAACGTATAACGTATATCGTATAACGTATAACGTATAACGTACAACGTATAACGTATAACGTATAACGTATAACGTGTAACGTATAACGTATAACGTATAACGTATAACGTATAACGTATAACCGATAACGTATAACGAATAACGTATAACGTATAACGTATAACGTATAACGTGTAACGTATAACGTATAACGTATAACGTATAACGTATAACGTATAACGTATTACGTATAACTTATAACGTATAACGTATAACGTATAACGTATAACGTATAACGTATAACGTATAACGTATAACGTATAACGTATAACGTATAACGTATAACGTATAACGTATAACGTATAACGTATAACGTATAACGTATAACGTATAACGTATAACGTATAACGTATAACGTATAACGTATAACGTATAACGTATAACGTATAACGTATAACGTATAACGAATAACGTATAACGTATAACGTATAACGTATAACGTGTAACGAAGAACGTATAACGAATAACTTAAAACGTATAACGTATAACGTATAACGTACAACGTATAACGTATAACGTACGACGTATAACGTATAACGTACAACGTATAACGTATAACGTATAACGTACAACGTGTAAAGCATAACGTATAACGTACAACGTATAACGTATAACGTATAACGTATAACGAATAACGTATAACGTATAACGTACAACGTATATCGTATAACGTATAACGTATAACGCGTAACGAAGAACGTATAACGAATAACGTATAACGTATAACGTATTACATATTACGTATAACGTATAACGTGTATCGTATAACCGATGACGTATGACGTATAACGTATAACGCACAACGTATAACGTATAACGTATAACGTATAACGTATAACGTATAACGTATAACGTATAACGTATAACGTATAACGTATAACGTATAACGTATAACGTATAACGTATAACGTATAACGTATAACGTATAACGTATAACGTATAACGTATAACGTATAACGTATAACGAATAACGTATAACGTATAACGTATAACGTATAACGTGTAACGTATAACGTATAACGTATAACGTATAACGTATAACGTACAACGTATTACGTATAACTTATAACGTATAACGTATAACGTATAACGTATAACGTATAACGTATAACGTATAGCGTATAACGTATAACGTATAACGTATAACGTATAACGTATAACGTATAACGTGTAACGTATAACGTATAACGTATAACGTATAACGTATAACGTATAACGTATAACGTATAACGTATAACGTATAACGTATAACGTATAACGTATAACGTATAACCTATAACGTATAACGTATAACGTATAACGTATAACGTATAACGTATAACGTATAACGTATAACGTATAACGTATAACGTATAACGTATAACGTGTAACGAAGAACGTATAACGAATAACGTAAAACGTATAACGTATTACATATTACGTATAACGTATAACGTGTATCGTATAACCTATGACGTATGACGTATAACGTATAACGCACAACGTATAACGTATAACGTATAACGTATAACGTATAACGTATAACGAATAACGTATAACGTATAACGTATAACGTATAACGTGTAACGTATAACGTATAACGTATAACGTATAACGTATAACGTATAACGTATTACGTATAACTTATAACGTATAACGTATAACGTATAACGTATAACGTATAACGTATAACGTATAACTTATAACGTATAACGTATAACGTATAACGTATATCGTATAACGTATAACGTATAACGTACAACGTATAACGTATAACGTATAACGCGTAACGAAGAACGTATAACGAATAACTTAAAAGGTATAACGTATAACGTATAACGTACAACGTATAACGTATAACGTACGACGTATAACGTATAACGTACAACGTATAACGTATAACGTATAACGTACAACGTGTAAAGCATAACGTATAACGTACAACGTATAACGCATAACGTATAACGTATAACGTATAACGTATAACGTAAAACGTATAACGTATAACGTACAACGTATATCGTATAACGTGTAACGTATAACGTATAACGTATAACGTATAACGTATAACGTATAACGTATAACGTATAACGTATAACGTATAACGTATAACGTATAACGTATAACGTATAACGTATAACGTATAACGTATAACGTATAACGTATAACGTGTAACGTATAACGTGTAACGTATAACGTATAACGTATAACGTATAACGTATAACGTATAACGTATAACGTATAACGTATAACGTATAACGTATAACGTAAAACGTATAACGTATAACGTATAACGTGTAACGAAGAACGTATAACGAATAACGTAAAACGTATAACGTATTACATATTACGTATAACGTATAACGTGTATCGTATAACCTATGACGTATGACGTATAACGTATAACGCACAACGTATAACGTATAACGTATAACGTGTAACGTATAACGTATAACGTATAACGTATAACGTATAACGTATAACGTATTACGTATAACTTATAACGTATAACGTATAACGTATAACGTATAACGTATAACGTATAACGTATAACGTATAACGTATAACGTATAACGTATAACGTATAACGTGTAACGTATAACGTGTAACGTATACCGTGTAACGTATAACGTATAACGTATAACGTATAACGTATAACGTATAACGTATAACGTATAACGTATAACGTATAACGTATAACGTATAACGTATAACGTATAACGTATAACGTATAACGTATAACGTATAACGTATAACGTATAACGTATAACGTATAACGTATAACGTATAACGTATAACGTATAACGTATAACGTATAACGTATAACGTATAACGTATAACGTGTAACGAAGAACGTATAACGAATAACGTAAAACGTATAACGTATTACATATTACGTATAACGTATAACGTGTATCGTATAACCTATGACGTATGACGTATAACGTATAACGCACAACGTATAACGTATAACGTATAACGTATAACGTATAACGTATAACGTATTACGTATAACGAATAACGTATAACGTATATCGTATAACGTATATCGTATAACGTATAACGTACTACGTATAACTTATAACGTATAACGTATAACGTATAACGTATAACGTAAAACGTATAACGTATAACGTATAACGTATAACGTATAACGTATAACGTATAACTTATAACGTATAACGTATATCGTATAACGTATATCGTATAACGTATAACGTACTACGTATAACTTATAACGTATAACGTATAACGTATAACGTATAACGTATAACGTATAACGTAAAACGTATAACATATTACATATTACGTATAACGTTTAACGTGTATCGTATAACCTATGACGTATAACGTATAACGTATAACGTATAACGTATAACGTATAGCGTATAACGTATAACGTATAACGTATTCCGTAATACGTATAACGTATAACGTATGACGTATAATGTATAAGGTATAACCTATAATGTATAATGTATAACGTATATCGTATAATGTATATCGTATAACGTATAAAGTATAACGTATAACGTATAACGTATAACGTATAACGTATAACGTTTAACGTATAACGTACAACGTATAACCTATATCGTATAATGTATAACGTATAACGTATAACGTATAACGTATAACGTATAACATTTAACGTATAACGCGTAACGAAGAACGTATAACGAATAACGTAAAACGTATAACGTATTACATATTACGTATAACGTTTAACGTGTATCGTATAACCTATGACGTATAACGTATAACGTATACCGTATAACGTATAACGTACAACGTATAACGTATAACGTATAACGCATGACGTATAACGCATAACGTATAACGAATAACGTACAACGTATGACGTGTAACGTATATCCTATAACACATAACGTATATCCTATAACGCATAACGTATAACGTATAACGTATAACGTATAACGTATAACGTATAACGTATAACGTATAACGTATGACGTATAACGTATAACGTATAACGTATAACGTGTAACGAAGAACGTATAAGCATTAACGTAAAACGTATGACGTATTACATATAACGTATAACGCATAACGTACAACGTATAACGTATAACGTATAACGTATAACGTATAACGTATAACGTACAACGTATAAAGCATAACGTATAACGTACAACGTATAACGCGTAACGTATAACGTATAACGTATAACGTATAACGTATAACGTATAACGTATAACGTATAACGTATAACGTATAACGTATAACGTATAACGTATAACGTATAACGTATAACTTATAACGTATAACGTATAATGTATTACGTATAACGTATAACGTATAACGTATTACGTATAACTTATAGCGTATAACGTATAACGTATAACGTATAACGTATAACGATTAACGTATTACGTATAACGTATAACGGATAACGTATAACGTATAACGTATAACGTATAACGTATAACGTATAACGTATAACGTACAACGTATGACGTATAACGTATAACGTATAACGTATAACGTGTAACGAAGAACGTATAAGGATTAACGTAAAACGTATGACGTATTACATATAACGTATAACGCATAACGTACAACGTATAACGTATAACGTATAACGTATAACGTATAACGTATAGTGTATAACGTATAACGTATAACGTATGACGTATAACGTATAACGTATAACGTATAACGTGTAACGAAGAACGTATAAGGATTAACGTAAAACGTATGACGTATTACATATAACGTATAACGCATAACGTACAACGTATAACGTATAACGTATAACGTATAACGTATAACGTAAAACGTATGACGTATTACATATAACGTATAACGCATAACGTACAACGTATAACGTATAACGTATAACGTATAACGTATGACGTATAACGTATAACGCACAACGTATAACGTATAACGTATAACGTATAACGTATAACGTATAACGTATTACGTATAACGAATAACGTATAACGTATAACGTATAACGTATCACGTATAACGTATAACGTATAACGTATAACGCATAACGTATAACGTATAACGTATAACGTATAACGTATAACGTATAACGTATAACCTATGACGTATGACGTATAACGTATAACGCACAACGTATAACGTATAACGTATAACGTATAACGTATAACGTATAACGTATTACGTATAACGAATAACGTATAACGTATAACGTATAACGTATCACGTATAACGTATAACGTATAACGTATAACGCATAACGTATAACGTATAACGTATAACGTATAACGTATAACGTATAACGTATAACGTATAACGTATAACGTATAACGTATAACGTATAACGTATAACGTATAACGTATAACGTATAACGTATAACGTATAACGTATAACGTATAACGTATAACGTATAACGTATTACGTATAACTTATAACGTATAACGTATAACGTATAACGTATAACGTATAACGTATAACGTATAACGTATAACGTATAACGTATAACGTATAACGTATAACGTATAACGTATATCGTATAACGTATAACGTATAACGTATAACGTATAACGTATAACGTATAACGTATAACGTATAACGTATAACGTATAACGTATGACGTATAACGTATAACGTATAACGTATAACGTGTAACGAAGAACGTATAAGGATTAACGTAAAACGTATGACGTATTACATATAACGTATAACGCATAACGTACAACGTATAACGTATAACGTATAACGTATAACGTATAACGTATAACGTATAACGTATTACGTATAACTTATAACGTATAACGTATAACGTATAACGTATAACGTATAACGTATAACGCATAACGTATAACGTATAACGTATAACGTATAACGTACAACGTGTAAAGCATAACGTATAACGTATAACGTGTAACGTATAACGTATATCGTATAACGTATAACGTATAACGTATAACGTATAACGTATAACGTATAACGTGTAACGAAGAACGTATAAGGATTAACGTAAAACGTACGACGTATTACATATAACGTATAACGCATAACGTACAACGTATAACGTATAACGTATAACGTAAAACGTATAACGTATAACGTATAACGTATAACGTATAACGTATAACGTATATCTTATAACGTATAACGTATATCGTATAACGTATATCGTATAACGTATAACGTACTACGTATAACTTATAACGTATAACGTATAACGTATAACGTATAACGTATAACGTATAACGTAAAACGTATAACATATTACATATTACGTATAACGTTTAACGTGTATCGTATAACCTATGACGTATAACGTATAACGTATAACGTATAACGTATAACGTATAGCGTATAACGTATAACGTATAACGTATTCCGTAATACGTATAACGTATAACGTATGACGTATAATGTATAAGGTATAACCTATAATGTATAATGTATAACGTATATCGTATAATGTATATCGTATAACGTATAAAGTATAACGTATAACGTATAACGTATAACGTATAACGTATAACGTTTAACGTATAACGTACAACGTATAACCTATAACGTATAACGTATAACGTATAACGTATAACGTATAACGTATAACGTATAACATTTAACGTATAACGCGTAACGAAGAACGTATAACGAATAACGTAAAACGTATAACGTATTACATATTACGTATAACGTTTAACGTGTATCGTATAACCTATGACGTATAACGTATAACGTATACCGTATAACGTATAACGTACAACGTATAACGTATAACGTATAACGCATGACGTATAACGCATAACGTATAACGAATAACGTACAACGTATGACGTGTAACGTATATCCTATAACACATAACGTATATCCTATAACGCATAACGTATAACGTATAACGTATAACGTATAACGTATATCGTATAACGTATAACGTATAACGTATGACGTATAACGTATAACGTATAACGTATAACGTGTAACGAAGAACGTATAAGGATTAACGTAAAACGTATGACGTATTACATATAACGTATAACGCATAACGTAAAACGTATAACGTATAACGTATAACGTATAACGTATAACGTAAAACGTATGACGTATTACATATAACGTATAACGCATAACGTACAACGTATAACGTATAACGTATAACGTATAACGTATGACGTATAACGTATAACGCACAACGTATAACGTATAACGTATAACGTATAACGTATAACGTATAACGTATTACGTATAACGAATAACGTATAACGTATAACGTATAACGTATCACGTATAACGTATAACGTATAACGTATAACGCATAACGTATAACGTATAACGTATAACGTATAACGTATAACGTATAACGTATAACCTATGACGTATGACGTATAACGTATAACGCACAACGTATAACGTATAACGTATAACGTATAACGTATAACGTATAACGTATTACGTATAACGAATAACGTATAACGTATAACGTATAACGTATCACGTATAACGTATAACGTATAACGTATAACGCATAACGTATAACGTATAACGTATAACGTATAACGTATAACGTATAACGTATAACGTATAACGTATAACGTATAACGTATAACGTATAACGTATAACGTATAACGTATAACGTATAACGTATAACGTATAACGTATAACGTATAACGTATTACGTATAACTTATAACGTATAACGTATAACGTATAACGTATAACGTATAACGTATAACGTATAACGTATAACGTATAACGTATAACGTATAACGTATAACGTATAACGTATATCGTATAACGTATAACGTATAACGTATAACGTATAACGTATAACGTATAACGTATAACGTATAACGTATAACGTATAACGTATGACGTATAACGTATAACGTATAACGTATAACGTGTAACGAAGAACGTATAAGGATTAACGTAAAACGTATGACGTATTACATATAACGTATAACGCATAACGTACAACGTATAACGTATAACGTATAACGTATAACGTATAACGTATAACGTATAACGTATAACGTATTACGTATAACTTATAACGTATAACGTATAACGTATAACGTATAACGTATAACGTATAACGCATAACGTATAACGTATAACGTATAACGTATAACGTACAACGTGTAAAGCATAACGTATAACGTATAACGTGTAACGTATAACGTATATCGTATAACGTATAACGTATAACGTATAACGTATAACGTATAACGCGTAACGAAGAACGTATAACGAATAACTTAAAAGGTATAACGTATAACGTATAACGTACAACGTATAACGTATAACGTACGACGTATAACGTATAACGTATAACGTACAACGTGTAAAGCATAACGTATAACGTACAACGTATAGCGCATAACGTATAACGTATAACGCATAACGTATAACTTATAACGTATAACGTATAACGTATAACGTATAACGTATAACGTGTAACGTATAACGTATAACGTATAACGTATAACGTATAACGTATAACGTACTACGTATAACTTATAACGTATAACGAATAACGTATAACGTATAACGTATAACGTATCACGTATAACGTATAACGTATAACGTATAACGCATAACGTATAACGTATAACGTATAACGTATAACGTATAACGTATAACGTATAACGTATAACGTATAACGTATAACGTATAACGTATAACGTATAACGTATAACGTATAACGTATAACGTATAACGTATAACGTATAACGTATAACGTATTACGTATAACTTATAACGTATAACGTATAACGTATAACGTATAACGTATAACGTATAACGTATAACGTATAACGTATAACGTATAACGTATAACGTATAACGTATAACGTATATCGTATAACGTATAACGTATAACGTATAACGTATAACGTATAACGTATAACGTATAACGTATAACGTATAACGTATAACGTATGACGTATAACGTATAACGTATAACGTATAACGTGTAACGAAGAACGTATAAGGATTAACGTAAAACGTATGACGTATTACATATAACGTATAACGCATAACGTACAACGTATAACGTATAACGTATAACGTATAACGTATAACGTATAACGTATAACGTATAACGTATTACGTATAACTTATAACGTATAACGTATAACGTATAACGTATAACGTATAACGTATAACGCATAACGTATAACGTATAACGTATAACGTATAACGTACAACGTGTAAAGCATAACGTATAACGTATAACGTGTAACGTATAACGTATATCGTATAACGTATAACGTATAACGTATAACGTATAACGTATAACGCGTAACGAAGAACGTATAACGAATAACTTAAAAGGTATAACGTATAACGTATAACGTACAACGTATAACGTATAACGTACGACGTATAACGTATAACGTATAACGTACAACGTGTAAAGCATAACGTATAACGTACAACGTATAGCGCATAACGTATAACGTATAACGCATAACGTATAACTTATAACGTATAACGTATAACGTATAACGTATAACGTATAACGTGTAACGTATAACGTATAACGTATAACGTATAACGTATAACGTATAACGTACTACGTATAACTTATAACGTATAACGTATAACGTATAACGTATAACGTATAACGTATAACGTATAACGTATAACGTATAACGTATAACGTATAGCGTATAACGTATAACGTATAACGTATAACGTATAACGTATAGTGTATAACGTATAACGTATAACGTATAACGTATAACGTATAACGTATAACGTATTACGTATAACTTATAACGTATAACGTATAACGTATAACGTATAACGTATAACGTATAACGTATAACGTATAACGTATAACGTATAACGTATAACGTATAACGTATAACGTATAACGTATAACGTATAACGTATAACGTATAACGTATAACGTATAACGTATAACGTATAACGTATAACGTATAACGTATAACGTATAACGTATAACGTATAACGTATAACGTATAACGTATGACGTATAACGTATAACGTATAACGTATAACGTGTAACGAAGAACGTATAAGGATTAACGTAAAACGTACGACGTATTACATATAACGTATAACGCATAACGTACAACGTATAACGTATAACGTATAACGTATAACGTATAACGTATAACGTACAACGTATAAAGCATAACGTATAACGTACAACGTATAACGCGTAACGTATAACGTATAACGTATAACGTATAACGTAAAACGTATAACGTATAACGTATAACGTATAACGTATAACGTATAACGTATAACTTATAACGTATAACGTATAACGTATAACGTATATCGTATAACGTATAACGTACTACGTATAACTTATAACGTATAACGTATAACGTATAACGTATAACGTATAACGTATAACGTAAAACGTATAACATATTACATATTACGTATAACGTTTAACGTGTATCGTATAACCTATGACGTATAACGTATAACGTATAACGTATAACGTATAACGTATAGCGTATAACGTATAACGTATAACGTATAGCATATAACGTATAACGTATAACGTATAACGTATAACGTATAACGTATAGCGTATAACGTATAACGTACAACGCATAACGTATAACGTATAGCGCATGACGTATAACGCATAACGTATAACGAATAACGTACAACGTATGACGTATAACGTATATCCTATAACACATAACGTATATCCTATAACGCATAACGTATAGCGTATAACGCATAACGTATTCCGTAATACGTATAACGTATAACGTATGACGTATAATGTATAAGGTATAACCTATAATGTATAATGTATAACGTATATCGTATAATGTATATCGTATAACGTATAAAGTATAACGTATAACGTATAACGTATAACGTATAACGTATAACGATTAACGTATAACGTACAACGTATAACCTATAACGTATAACGTATAACGTATAACGTATAACGTATAACGTATAACGTATAACATTTAACGTATAACGCGTAACGAAGAACGTATAACGAATAACGTAAAACGTATAACGTATTACATATTACGTATAACGTTTAACGTGTATCGTATAACCTATGACGTATAACGTATAACGTATACCGTATAACGTATAACGTACAACGTATAACGTATAACGTATAACGCATGACGTATAACGCATAACGTATAACGAATAACGTACAACGTATGACGTGTAACGTATATCCTATAACACATAACGTATATCCTATAACGCATAACGTATAACGTATAACGTATAACGTATAACGTATAACGTATAACGTATAACGTATAACGTATAACGTATGACGTATAACGTATAACGTATAACGTATAACGTGTAACGAAGAACGTATAAGCATTAACGTAAAACGTATGACGTATTACATATAACGTATAACGCATAACGTACAACGTATAACGTATAACGTATAACGTATAACGTATAACGTATAACGTACAACGTATAAAGCATAACGTATAACGTACAACGTATAACGCGTAACGTATAACGTATAACGTATAACGTATAACGTATAACGTATAACGTATAACGTATAACGTATAACGTATAACGTATAACGTATAACGTATAACGTATAACGTATAACTTATAACGTATAACGTATAATGTATTACGTATAACGTATAACGTATAACGTATTACGTATAACTTATAGCGTATAACGTATAACGTATAACGTATAACGTATAACGATTAACGTATTACGTATAACGTATAACGGATAACGTATAACGTATAACGTATAACGTATAACGTATAACGTATAACGTATAACGTATAACGTATGACGTATAACGTATAACGTATAACGTATAACGTGTAACGAAGAACGTATAAGGATTAACGTAAAACGTATGACGTATTACATATAACGTATAACGCATAACGTACAACGTATAACGTATAACGTATAACGTATAACGTATAACGTATAGTGTATAACGTATAACGTATAACGTATAACGTATAACGTATAACGCATAACGTATAACGTATAACCTATAACGTATAACGGATAACGTATAACGTATATCGTATAAGGTATAACGTATAACGTATAACGTATAACGTATAACGTATAACGCGTAACGAAGAACGTATAACGAATAACGTAAAACGTATAACATATTACATATTACGTATAACGTTTAACGTGTATCGTATAACCTATGACGTATAACGTATAACGTATAACGTATAACGTATAACGTATAACGTATAACGTATAACGTATAACGTATAACGTATAACGTATAGCATATAACGTATAACGTATAACGTATAACGTATAACGTATAGCGTATAACGTATAACGTACAACGCATAACGTATAACGTATAGCGCATGACGTATAACGCATAACGTATAACGAATAACGTACAACGTATGACGTATAACGTATATCCTATAACACATAACGTATATCCTATAACGCATAACGTATAGCGTATAACGCATAACGTATTCCGTATTACGTATAACGTATAACGTATGACGTATAATGTATAAGGTATAACCTATAATGTATAATGTATAACGTATATCGTATAATGTATATCGTATAACGTATAAAGTATAACGTATAACGTATAACGTGTATCGTATAACCTATGACGTATGACGTATAACGTATAACGCACAACGTATAACGTATAACGTATAACGTATAACGTATAACGTGTAACGTATTACGTATAACGTGTAACGAAGAACGTATAAGCATTAACGTAAAACGTATGACGTATTACATATAACGTATAACGCATAACGTACAACGTATAACGTATAACGTATAACGTATAACGTATAACGTATAACGTATAACGTACAACGTATAAAGCATAACGTATAACGTACAACGTATAACGCGTAACGTATAACGTATAACGTATAACGTATAACGTATAACGTATAACGTATAACGTATAACGTATAACGTATAACGTATAACGTATAACTTATAACGTATAACGTATAACGTATAACGTATATCGTATAACGTATAACGTATAACGTACAACGTATAACGTATAACGTATAACGCGTAACGAAGAACGTATAACGAATAACTTAAAAGGTATAACGTATAACGTATAACGTACAACGTATAACGTATAACGTACGACGTATAACGTATAACGTACAACGTATAACGTATAACGTATAACGTACAACGTGTAAAGCATAACGTATAACGTATAACGTGTATCGTATAACCTATGACGTATGACGTATAACGTATAACGCACAACGTATAACGTATAACGTATAACGTATAACGTATAACGTATAACGTATTACGTATAACGAATAACGTATAACGTATAACGTATAACGTATCACGTATAACGTATAACGTATAACGTATAACGCATAACGTATAACGTATAACGTATAACGTATAACGTATAACGTATAACGTATAACCTATGACGTATGACGTATAACGTATAACGCACAACGTATAACGTATAACGTATAACGTATAACGTATAACGTATAACGTATTACGTATAACGAATAACGTATAACGTATAACGTATAACGTATCACGTATAACGTATAACGTATAACGTATAACGCATAACGTATAACGTATAACGTATAACGTATAACGTATAACGTATAACGTATAACGTATAACGTATAACGTATAACGTATAACGTATAACGTATAACGTATAACGTATAACGTATAACGTATAACGTATAACGTATAACGTATAACGTATTACGTATAACTTATAACGTATAACGTATAACGTATAACGTATAACGTATAACGTATAACGTATAACGTATAACTTATAACGTAAAACGTATAACGTATAACGTATATCGTATAACGTATAACGTATAACGTATAACGTATAACGTATAACGTATAACGTATAACGTATAACGTATAACTTATAACGTATAACGTATAACGTATAACGTACAACGTATAACGTATAACGTATAACGTACAACGTGTAAAGCATAACGTATAACGTATAACGTGTAACGTATAACGTATATCGTATAACATATAACGTATAACGTATAACGTATAAAGTATAACGCGTAACGAAGAACGTATAACGAATAACTTAAAAGGTATAACGTATAACGTATAACGTACAACGTATAACGTATAACGTACGACGTATAACGTATAACGTACAACGTATAACGTATAACGTATAACGTACAACGTGTAAAGCATAACGTATAACGTACAACGTATAGCGCATAACGTATAACGTATAACGCATAACGTATAACTTATAATGTATAACGTATAACGTATAACGTATAACGTGTAACGTATAACGTATAACGTATAACGTATAACGTATAACGTATAACGTACTACGTATAACTTATAACGTATAACGTATAACGTATAACGTATAACGTATAACGTATAACGTATAACGTATAACGTATAACGTATAACGTATAACGTATAACGTATAACGTATAACGTATAACGTATAACGTATAACGTATAACGTATAGGGTATAACGTATAACATATAACGTATAACGTATAACGTATAAAGTATAACGTATAACGTATAACGTATAACGTATAACGTATAACGTATTACGTATAACGTGTAACGTATAACGTATAACGTCTAACGTATAACGTATAACGTATAACGTATAACGTATGACGTATAACGTATAACGTATAACGTATAACGTGTAACGAAGAACGTATAAGGATTAACGTAAAACGTATGACGTATTACATATAACGTATAACGCATAACGTACAACGTATAACGTATAACGTATAACGTATAACGTATAACGTATCACGTATAACGTATAACGTACTACGTATAACTTATAACGTATAACGTATAACGTATAACGTATAACGTATAACGTATAACGTATAACGTAAAACGTATAACATATTACATATTACGTATAACGTTTAACGTGTATCGTATAACCTATGACGTATAACGTATAACGTATAACGTATAGCGTATAACGTATAACGTATAACGTATAACGTATAACGTATAGCATATAACGTATAACGTATAACGTATAACGTATAACGTATAGCGTATAACGTATAACGTACAACGCATAACGTATAACGTATAGCGCATGACGTATATCGCATAACGTATAACGAATAACGTACAACGTATGACGTATAACGTATATCCTATAACACATAACGTATATCCTATAACGCATAACGTATAGCGTATAACGCATAACGTATTCCGTATTACGTATAACGTATAACGTATGACGTATAATGTATAAGGTATAACCTATAATGTATAATGTATAACGTATATCGTATAATGTATATCGTATAACGTATAAAGTATAACGTATAACGTATAACGTATAACGTATAACGTATAACGTTTAACGTATAACGTATAACGTATAACGTATAAAGTATAACGTATAACGTATAACGTATAACGTATAACGTATAACGTATAACGTACAACGTATAACGTAGAACGTATAACGTATAACGTATAACGTATAACGTATAACGTATAACGTATAACGTATAACGTATAACGTATAACGTATAACGTATAACGTATAACGTATAACGTATAACGTATAACGTATAACGTATAACGTATAACGTATAACCCGTAACGAAGAACGTATAACGAATAACTTAAAAGGTATAACGTATAACGTATAACGTACAACGTATAACGTATAACGTACGACGTATAACGTATAACGTACAACGTATAACGTATAACGTATAACGTACAACGTGTAAAGCATAACGTATAACGTACAACGTATAGCGCATAACGTATAACGTATAACGCATAACGTATATCTTATAACGTATAACGTATAGCGTATAACGTATAACGTATAACGTGTAACGTATAACGTATAACGTATAACGTATAACGTATAACGTATAACGTATAACGTATTACGTATAACTTATAACGTATAACGTATAACGTATAACGTATAACGTATAACGTATAACGTATAACGTATAACGTATAACGTATAACGTATAACGTATAACGTATAACGTATAACGTATAACGTATAACGTACAACGTATAACCTATAACGTATAACGTATAACGTATAACGTATAACGTATAACGTATAACGTATAACATTTAACGTATAACGCGTAACGAAGAACGTATAACGAATAACGTAAAACGTATAACGTATTACATATTACGTATAACGTTTAACGTGTATCGTATAACCTATGACGTATAACGTATAACGTATACCGTATAACGTATAACGTACAACGTATAACGTATAACGTATAACGCATGACGTATAACGCATAACGTATAACGAATAACGTACAACGTATGACGTGTAACGTATATCCTATAACACATAACGTATATCCTATAACGCATAACGTATAACGCATTACGTATAACTTATAGCGTATAACGTTTAACGTATAACGTATAACGTATAACGTATAAAGTATAACGTATAACGTATAACGTATAACGTATAACGTATAACGTATAACGTATAACGTACAACGTATAACGTATAACGTATAACGTATAACGTATAACGTATAACGTATAACGTACAACGTATAACGTATTACGTATAACTTATAGCGTATAACGTATAACGAATAACGTATAACGTATAACGTATAACGAATAACGTATTACGTATAACGTATAACGGATAACGTATAACGTATAACGTATAACGTATAACGTATAACGTATAACGTATAACGTATAACGTATAACGTATAACGTATAACGTATAACGTATAACGTATAACGCGTAACGAAGAACGTATAACGAATAACGTAAAACGTATAACATATTACATATTACGTATAACGTTTAACGTGTATCGTATAACCTATGACGTATAACGTATAACGTATAACGTATAAAGTATAGCGTATAACGTATAACGTATAACGTATAACGTATAACGTATAACGTATAGTGTATAACGTATAACGTATAACGTATAACGTATAACGTATAACGCATAACGTATAACGTATAACCTATAACGTATAACGGATAACGTATAACGTATATCGTATAAGGTATAACGTATAACGTATAACGTATAACGTATAACGTATAACGTATAACGCGTAACGAAGAACGTATAACGAATAACGTAAAACGTATAACATATTACATATTACGTATAACGTTTAACGTGTATCGTATAACCTATGACGTATAACGTATAACGTATAACGTATAACGTATAACGTATAACGTATAACGTATAACGTATAACGTATAACGTATAACGTATAGTGTATAACGTATAACGTATAACGTATAACGCATAACGTATAACGTATAAAGTAAAACGTACAACGTATAACGTATAACGTATAACGTATAACGTATAACGTACAACGTATAATGTATAACGTATAACGTATAACGTATAACGTATAACGTATAACGTATAACGTATAACGTATTACGTATTACGTATAACTTATAGCGTATAACGTATAACGAATAACGTATAACGTATAACGAATAACGTATAACGTATAACGTATAACGTATAACGTATAACGTATAACGTATAGTGTATAACGTATACGTATAACGTATAACGTATAACGTATAACGCATAACGTATAACGTATAACCTATAACGTATAACGGATAACGTATAACGTATATCGTATAAGGTATAACGTATAACGTTTAACGTATAACGTATAACGTATAACGCGTAACGAAGAACGTATAACGAATAACGTAAAACGTATAACATATTACATTTTACGTATAACGTTTTACGTGTATCGTATAACCTATGACGTATAACGTATAACGTATAACGTATAACGTATAACGTATAGCGTATAACGTATAACGTTTAACGTGTATCGTATAACCTATGACGTATAACGTATAACGTATAACGTATAACGTATAACGTATAACGTATAACGTATAACGTATAACGTATAACGTATAACGTATAGTGTATAACGTATAACGTATAACGTATAACGCATAACGTATAACGTATAAAGTAAAACGTACAACGTATAACGTATAACGTATAACGTATAACGTATAACGTACAACGTATAATGTATAACGTATAACGTATAACGTATAACGTATAACGTATAACGTATAACGTATAACGTATAACGTATAACGTATAACGTATAGCGTATAGCAAATAACGTATAACGTATAACGTATAACGTATAACGTATAGCGTATAACGTATAACGTACAACGCATAACGAATAACGTATTACGTATAACGTATAACGGATAACGTATAACGTATAACGTATAACGTATAACGTATAACGTATAACGTATAACGTATAACGTATAACGTATAACGTATAACGTATAACGTATAACGTATAACGTATAACGTATAACGTATAACGTATAACGTATAGTGTATAACGTATACGTATAACGTATAACGTATAACGTATAACGCATAACGTATAACGTATAACCTATAACGTATAACGGATAACGTATAACGTATATCGTATAAGGTATAACGTATAACGTATAACGTATAACGTATAACGTATAACGTATAACGCGTAACGCATAACGTATAACGAATAACGTACAACGTATGACGTATAACGTATATCCTATAACACATAACGTATATCCTATAACGCATAACGTATAGCGTATAACGCATAACGTATTCCGTATTACGTATAACGTATAACGTATGACGTATAATGTATAAGGTATAACCTATAATGTATAATGTATAACGTATATCGTATAATGTATATCGTATAACGTATAAAGTATAACGTATAACGTATAACGTATACCGTATAACGTATAACGTTTAACGTATAACGTATAACGTATAACGTATAAAGTATAACGTATAACGTATAACGTATAACGTATAACGTATAACGTATAACGTATAACGTACAACGTATAACGTATAACGTATAACGTATAACGTATAACGTATAACGTATAACGTATAACGTATAACGTATAACGTATAACGTATAACGTATAACGTATAACGTATAACGTATAACGTATAACGTATAACGTATAACGTTTAACGTATAACGTATAACGTATAACGTATAACGTATAACGTATAACGTATAACGTATAACGTATAACGTATAACGTATAACGTATAACGTATAACGTATAACGTATAACGTATAACGTATAACGTATAACGTATAACGTATAACGTATAACGTATAACGTATAACGTATAACGTATAACGTATAACGTATAACATTTAACGTATACGCCTAACGAAGAACGTGTAACGAATAACGTAAAACGTATAACGTATTACATATTACGTATAACGTTTAACGTGTATCGCATAACCTATGACGTATAACGTATAACGTATACCGTATAACGTATAACGTACAACGTATAACGTATAACGTATAACGCATGACGTATAACGCATAACGTATAACGAATAACGTACAACGTATGACGTATAACGTATATCCTATAACACATAACGTATATCCTATAACGCATAACGTATAACGTATAACGTATAACGTATAACGTATAACGTATAACGTATAACGTATAACGTATAACGTATGACGTATAACGTATAACGTATAACGTATAACGTGTAACGAAGAACGTATAAGGATTAACGTAAAACGTATGACGTATTACATATAACGTATAACGCATAACGTACAACGTATAACGTATAACGTATAACGTATAACGTATAACGTATAACGTATAACGTACAACGTATAAAGCATAACGTGTAACGTACAACGTATAACGCGTAACGTATAACGTATAACGTATAACGTATAACGTATAACGTATAACGTATAACGTATAACGTATAACGTATAACGTATAACGTATAACTTATAACGTATAACGTATAACGTATAACGTATAACGTATAACGTATAACGTATTACGTATAACTTATAGCGTATAACGTATAACGTATAACGTATAACGCATAACGTAGAACGAATAACGTATTACGTATAACGTATAACGTATAACGTCTAACGTATAACGTATAACGTATATCGGATAACGTATAACGTATAACGTATAACGTATAACGTATAACGTATAACGTATAACGTATAACGTATAACGTATAACGTATAACGTATAACGTATCACGTATAACGTATAACGTATAACGCATAACGTATAACGTATAACGTTTATCGAAGAACGTATAACGAATATACGTATAACGTGTAACGAAGAACGTATAACGAATATACGTAAAACGTATAAGATATTACATATTACGTAGAACGTATAACGTGTATCGTATAACCTATGACGCATAACGTATAACGTATAACGTATAACGTGTAACGAAGAACGTATAACGATTAACGTAAAACGTATGACGTATTACATATTACGTACAACGTATAACGTATAACGTATAACGTATAACGTATAACGTATAACGTGTAACGTATAACGTATAACGTATAACGTATAACGTGTAACGTATAACGTATAACGTATAACGTATAACGTATAACGTATAACGTATTACGTATAACTTATAACGTATAACGTATAACGTATAACGTATAACGTATAGCGTATAACGTACAACGTACAACGTATAACGTATAACGTATGACGTATAACGTATATCCTATAACACATAACGTATATCCTATAACGCATAACGTATAGCGTATAACGCATAACGTATACCGTATTACGTATAACGTATAACGTATAACGTATGACGTATATCGTATAACGTATAACGTATAACGTATAACGTATAACGTATAACGTATAACGTACACCGTATAACGTATAACGTATAACGTATAACGTATAACGTATAACGTATAACGCATAACGTATAACGTATAACGTATAACGTATAACGTATAACGTATAACGTATAACGTATAACGTATAACGTATAACGTGTAACGTATAACGTATAACGTATAACGTATAACGTATAACGTATAACGTATTACGTATAACTTATAACGTATAACGTATAACGTATAACGTATAACGTATAACGTATAACGTATAACGTATAACGTATTACGTATAGCGTATAACGTATAACGTATTATATAACGTATAACGTATAACGTATAACGTATAACGTATAACGTATAATGTATAACGTATAACGTATAACGTATATCGTATAACGTATAACGTATAACGTATAACGTATAACGTATAACGTATAACGTATAACGTATAACGTATAACGTATAACGTATAACGTATAACGTATAACGCATAACGTATAACTTATAACGTATACCGTATAACGTATAACGTTTAACGTATAACGCGTAACGGAGAACGTATAACGAATAACGTAAAACGTATAACGTATTACATATTACGTATAACGTTTAACGTGTATCGTATAACCTATGACGTATAACGTATAACGTATACCGTATAACGTATAACGTACAACGTATAACGTATAACGTATAACGCATGACGTATAACGCATAACGTATAACGAATAACGTACAACGTATGACGTATAAAGTATATCCTGTAACACATAACGTATATCCTATAATGCATAACGTATAACGTATAACGTATAACGTATAACGTATAACGTACAACGTATAACGTATAACGTATAACGTATAACGTATAACTATAACGTACAACGTATAACGTATAACGTATAACGTATAACGTACAACGTATAACGTATAACGTATAACGTATAGCGTATAACGTATAACGTACAACGTATAACGTATAACGTATAACGCATGACGTATAACGCATAACGTATAACGTATAACGTACAACGTATGACGTATAACGTATATCCTATAACACATAACGTATACCCTATAACGCATAACGTATAGCGTATAACGCATAACGTACACCGTATTACGTATAACGTATAACGTATAACGTATGACGTATAACGTATAAGGTATAACGTATAACGTATAACGTATAACGTGTAACGTATAACGTATAACGTATAACGTATAACGTATAACGTATAACGTATAACGTATTACGTATAACTTATAACGTATAACGTATAACGTATAACGTATAACGTATAACGTATAACGTATAACGTATAACGTATTACGTATAGCGTATAACGTATAACGTATTATATAACGTATAACGTATAACGTATAACGTATAACGTATAACGTATAACGTATAACGTATAACGTATAACGTATAACGTATAACGTATAACGTATAACGTATAACGTTTAACGTATAACGTATAACGTATAACGTATAACGTATAACGTATAACGTCTAACGTATAACGTATAACGTATATCGGATAACGTATAACGTATAACGTATAACGTATAACGTATAACGTATAACGTATAACGTATAACGTATAACGTATCACGTATAACGTATAACGTATAACGCATAACGTATAACGTATAACGTTTAACGAAGAACGTATAACGAATATACGTATAACGTGTAACGAAGAACGTATAACGAATATACGTAAAACGTATAAGATATTACATATTACGTAGAACGTATAACGTGTATCGTATAACCTATGACGCATAACGTATAACGTATAACGTATAACGTGTAACGAAGAACGTATAACGATTAACGTAAAACGTATGACGTATTACATATTACGTACAACGTATAACGTATAACGTATAACGTATAACGTATAACGTATAACGTATAACGCATAACGTATAACGTATAACGTATAACGTATAACGTATAACGTATAACGTATAACGTATAACGTATAACGTATAACGTGTAACGTATAACGTATAACGTATAACGTATAACGTATAACGTATAACGTATTACGTATAACTTATAACGTATAACGTATAACGTATAACGTATAACGTATAGCGTATAACGTATAACGTACAACGTATAACGTATAACGTATGACGTATAACGTATATCCTATAACACATAACGTATATCCTATAACGCATAACGTATAGCGTATAACGCATAACGTATACCGTATTACGTATAACGTATAACGTATAACGTATATCCTATAACGTATAACGTTTAACGTATAACGTATAACGTATAACGTATAACGTATAACGTATAACGTATAACGTATAACGTATAACGTATAACGTATAACGTATAACGTATAACGTATAACGTATAACGTATAACGTATAACGTATAACGTATAACGTATAACGTATAACGTATAACGTGTAACGTATAACTTATAACGTGTAACGTATAACTTATAACGTATAACGTATAACGTATAACGTATAACGTATATCGTAAAACGTATAACGCATAACGTATAACGTATAACGTATAACGTATAACGTATAACGTATAACGTATAACGTAAAACGTATAACGTAGAACGTATAACGTATAACGTATAACGTATAACGTATAACGTATAACGTCTAACGTATAACGTATAACGTATAACGTATAACGTATAACGTATAACGTATAACGTATAACGCATAACGTATAACGTATAACGTATAACGTATAACGTATAACGTATAACGTATAACGTATAACGTATAACGTATAACGTATAACGTATAACGTATAACGTATAACGTATAACGTATAACGTATAACGTATAACGTATAACGTATAACGTATAACGTATAACGTATAACGTATCACGTGTAACGTATAACTTATAACGTATAACGTATAACGTATAACGTATAACGTATATCGTAAAACGTATAACGCATAACGCATAACGTATATCGTAAAACGTATAACGCATAACGCATAACGTATGACGTATAACGTATAACGTATAACGTATAACGTATAACGTATAACGTATAACGTATAACGTATAACGTATAACGTATAACGTATAACGTATAACGTATAACGTATAACGTATAACGTATAACGTATAACGTATAACGTATAACGTATAACGTATAACGTATAACGTATAACGTATAACGTATAACGTATAACGTATAACGTATAACGTATAACGTATAACGTATAACGTATAACGTATAACGTATAACGTATAACGTATAACGTATAACGTATAACGTATAACGTATAACGTATAACGTATAACGACTAACGAAGAACGTATAACGCATAACGTAAAACGTACAACGTATAACGTACAACGTATAACGTATAACGTATAACGTATAACGTATAACGTATAACGTATAACGTATAACGTATAACGTATAACGTATAACGTATAACTTATAGCGTATAACGTATAACGTATAACGTATAACGTATATCGTAAAACGTATAACGCATAACGTATAACGTATAACGTATAACGTATAACGTATAACGTATAACGTATAACGTATAACGTATAACGTATAACGTATAACGTATAACGTATAACGTATAACGTATAACGTATAACGTATAACGTATAACGTATAACGTATGACGTATAACGTATAACGTATAACGTATAACGTATAACGTATAACGTATAACGTATAACGTACAACGTATAATGAATAACGTATAACGTATAACGTAAAACGTATAACGTAGAACGTAGAACGTATAACGTATAACGTATAACGTCTAACGTATAACGTATAACGTCTACCGTATAACGTATAACGTATAACGTATAACGTATACCATATAACGTATGACGTGTCACGTATAAGGTATGGCCTATAACGTATAACGTATAACGTATAACGTATAACGTATAACGTATAACGACTAACGTAGAACGTATAACGCATAACGTATAACGTACAACGTATAACGTATAACGTATAACGTATAACGTATAACGTATAACGTATAACGTACAACGTATAACGTATAACGTATAACGTATAACGTATAACGTATAACGTATAACGTATAACGTATAACGTATAACGTATAACGTAAAACGGATAACGTATAACGTATAACGTATAACGTATAACGACTAACGTAGAACGTATAACGCATATCGTATAACGTACAACGTATAACGTATAACGTATAACGTATAACGTATAACGTATAACGTATAACGTATAACGTATAACGTATAACGACTAACGTAAAACGTATAACGCATTACGTATAACGTATAACGTATAACGTATAACGTATAACGTATAACGTATAACGTATAACGTATAACGTATAACGTATAACGTATAACGTATAACGTATAACGTATAACGTATAACGTATAACGTATAACGTATAACGTATAACGTATAACGTATAACGTATAACGTATAACGTATAACGTATAACGTATAACGTATAACGTATAACGTATAACGTATAACGTATAACGTATAACGTATAACGTATAACGTATAACGTATAACGTATAACGTATAACGTATAACGTATAACGTATAACGTATAACGTATAACGTATAACGTATAACGTATAACGTATAACGTATAACGTATAACGTATAACGTATAACGTATAACGTATAACGACTAACGTAGAACGTATAACGCATAACGTATAACGTACAACGTATAACGTATAACGTATAACGTATAACGTATAACGTATAACGTATAACGTACAACGTATAACGTATAACGTATAACGTATAACGTATAACGTATAACGTATAACGTATAACGTATAACGTATAACGTATAACGTAAAACGGATAACGTATAACGTATAACGTATAACGTATAACGACTAACGTAGAACGTATAACGCATATCGTATAACGTACAACGTATAACGTATAACGTATAACGTATAACGTATAACGTATAACGTAAAACGGATAACGTATAACGTATAACGTATAACGTATAACGACTAACGTAGAACGTATAACGCATATCGTATAACGTACAACGTATAACGTATAACGTATAACGTATAACGTATAACGTATAACGTATAACGTATAACGTATAACGTATAACGTATAACGTATAACGTATAACGTATAACGTATAACGTATAACGTATAACGCATAACGTATAACGTATAACGTATAACACATAACGTATGACGTATCACGTATAAGGTATGACCTATAACGTATAACGTATAACGTATAACGTGAAACGTATAACGTAGAACGTATAACGTATAACATATAACGTATGACGTATAACGTATAACGTATAACGTATAACGTATAACGTATAACGTCTACCGTATAACGTATAACGTATAACGTATAACGTATAACATATAACGTATGACGTGTCACGTATAAGGTATGACCTATAACGTATAACGTATAACGTATATCCTGTAACGTATAACGTATAACGTATAACGTATAACGTATAACGTATAACGTATAACGTATAACGTATAACGTATAACGTATAACGTATAACGTATAACGTATAACGTATAACGTATAACGTATAACGTATAACGTATAACGTATAACGTATAACGTATAACGTATAACGTATAACGTATAACGTATAACGTATAACGTATAACGTATAACGTATAACGTCTAACGTATAACGCATAACGTATCACGTATAAGGTATGACCTATAACGTATAACGTATAACGTATATCCTGCAACGCATAACGTATATCCTATAACGTATAACGTATAACGTATAACGTATAACGTATAACGTATAACGTATAACGTATAACGTATAACGTATAACGTATAACGTATAACGTATAAAGTATAACGTATAACGTATAACGTATAACGTATAACGTATAACGTATAACGTATAAATTCTAACGCATAACGTATAACGTATAACGTATAACGTATAACGTATAACGTATAACGTATAACGTATAACGTATAACGTATAACGTATAACGTATAACGTATAACGTATAACGTATAACGTATAACGTATAACGTATAACGTATAACCTATAACGTATAACGTATAACGAAGAACGTTTAACGCATAACGTATAACGTACAACGTATAACGTACAACGTATAACGTATAACGTATAACGTAAAACGTATAACGTAGAACGTATAACGTAAAACGTATAACGTAGAACGTATAACGTATAACGTATAACGTATAACGTATAACGTATAACGCATTACGTATAACGTACAACGTATAACGTATAACGTATAACGTATAACGTATAACGTATGACCTATAACGTATAACGTATAACGTATAACGTATAACGTATAACGTATAAAGTATAACGTATAACGTATAACGTATAACGTATAACGTATAACATATAACGTATAACGTATAACGTATAACGTATAACGTATAACGTATAACGTATAACGTAAAACGGATAACGTATAACGTATAACGTATAACGTATAACGACTAACGTAGAACGTATAACGCATATCGTATAACGTACAACGTATAACGTATAACGTATAACGTATAACGTATAACGTATAACGTATAACGTATAACGTATAACGTATAACGTATAACGACTAACGTAAAACGTATAACGCATTACGTATAACGTATAACGTATAACGTATAACGTATAACGTATAACGTATAACGTATAACGTATAACGTATAACGTATAACGTATAACGTATAACGTATAACGTATAACGTATAACGTATAACGTATAACGTATAACGTATAACGTATAACGTATAACGTATAACGTATAACGTATAACGTATAACGTATAACGTATAACGTATAACGTATAACGTATAACGTATAACGTATAACGTATAACGTATAACGTATAACGTATAACGTATAACGTATAACGTATAACGTATAACGTATAACGTATAACGTATAACGTATAACGTATAACGTATAACGTATAACGTATAACGTATAACGTATAACGTATAACGTATAACGACTAACGTAGAACGTATAACGCATAACGTATAACGTACAACGTATAACGTATAACGTATAACGTATAACGTATAACGTATAACGTATAACGTATAACGTACAACGTATAACGTATAACGTATAACGTATAACGTATAACGTATAACGTATAACGTATAACGTATAACGTATAACGTATAACGTAAAACGGATAACGTATAACGTATAACGTATAACGTATAACGACTAACGTAGAACGTATAACGCATATCGTATAACGTACAACGTATAACGTATAACGTATAACGTATAACGTATAACGTATAACGTAAAACGGATAACGTATAACGTATAACGTATAACGTATAACGACTAACGTAGAACGTATAACGCATATCGTATAACGTACAACGTATAACGTATAACGTATAACGTATAACGTATAACGTATAACGTATAACGTATAACGTATAACGTATAACGTATAACGTATAACGTATAACGTATAACGTATAACGTATAACGTATAACGCATAACGTATAACGTATAACGTATAACACATAACGTATGACGTATCACGTATAAGGTATGACCTATAACGTATAACGTATAACGTATAACGTGAAACGTATAACGTAGAACGTATAACGTATAACATATAACGTATGACGTATAACGTATAACGTATAACGTATAACGTATAACGTATAACGTCTACCGTATAACGTATAACGTATAACGTATAACGTATAACATATAACGTATGACGTGTCACGTATAAGGTATGACCTATAACGTATAACGTATAACGTATATCCTGTAACGTATAACGTATAACGTATAACGTATAACGTATAACGTATAACGTATAACGTATAACGTATAACGTATAACGTATAACGTATAACGTATAACGTATAACGTATAACGTATAACGTATAACGTATAACGTATAACGTATAACGTATAACGTATAACGTATAACGTATAACGTATAACGTATAACGTATAACGTATAACGTATAACGTCTAACGTATAACGCATAACGTATCACGTATAAGGTATGACCTATAACGTATAACGTATAACGTATATCCTGCAACGCATAACGTATATCCTATAACGTATAACGTATAACGTATAACGTATAACGTATAACGTATAACGTATAACGTATAACGTATAACGTATAACGTATAACGTATAACGTATAAAGTATAACGTATAACGTATAACGTATAACGTATAACGTATAACGTATAACGTATAAATTCTAACGCATAACGTATAACGTATAACGTATAACGTATAACGTATAACGTATAACGTATAACGTATAACGTATAACGTATAACGTATAACGTATAACGTATAACGTATAACGTATAACGTATAACGTATAACGTATAACGTATAACCTATAACGTATAACGTATAACGAAGAACGTTTAACGCATAACGTATAACGTACAACGTATAACGTACAACGTATAACGTATAACGTATAACGTAAAACGTATAACGTAGAACGTATAACGTAAAACGTATAACGTAGAACGTATAACGTATAACGTATAACGTATAACGTATAACGTATAACGCATTACGTATAACGTACAACGTATAACGTATAACGTATAACGTATAACGTATAACGTATGACCTATAACGTATAACGTATAACGTATAACGTATAACGTATAACGTATAAAGTATAACGTATAACGTATAACGTATAACGTATAACGTATAACATATAACGTATAACGTATAACGTATAACGTATAACGTATAACGTATAACGTATAACGTATAACGTATAACGTATAAAGTATAACGTATAACGTATAACGTATAACGTATAACGTATAACGTATAAATTCTAACGCATAACGTATAACGTATAACGTATAACGTATAACGTATAACGTATAACGTATAACGTACAACGTATAACGTATAACGTATAACGTATAACGTATAACGTATAACCTATAACGTATAACGTATAACGACTAACGAAGAACGTATAACGCATAACGTAAAACGTACAACGTATAACGTACAACGTATAACGTATAACGTATAACGTAAAACGTATATCCTGTAACGTATAACGTATAACGTATAACGTATAACGTATAACCTATAACGTATAACGTATAACGACTAACGAAGAACGTATAACGTATAACGTATAACGTATAACGTATAACGTATAACGTATAACGTATAACGTATAACGGATAACGTATAACGTATAACGTATAACGTATAACGTATAACGTATAACGTATAACGAATAACGTAGAACGTATAACGCATAACGTATAACGTATAACCTATGACGTATAACGTATAACGTATAACGTATAACGTATAACGTATAACGTATAACGTATAACGTATAACATATAACGTATGACGTATCACGTATAAGGTATGATCTATAACGTATAACGTATAACGTATATCCTGCAACGCATAACGTATATCCTATAACGTATAACGTTTAACGTATAACGTATAACGTATAACGTATAACGTATAACGTATAACGTATAACGTATAACGTATAACGTATAACGTATAACGTATAACGTATAACGTATAACGTATAACGTATAACGTATAACGTATAACGTATAACGTATAACGTATAACGTATAACGTATAACGTATCACGTGTAACGTATAACTTATAACGTATAACGTATAACGTATAACGTATAACGTATATCGTAAAACGCATTAACGCATAACGTATAACGTATGACGTATAACGTATAACGTATAACGTATAACGTATAACGTATAACGTATAACGTATAACGTATAACGTACAACGTATAACGTATAACGTATAACGTATAACGTATAACGTATAACCTATAACGTATAACGTATAACGACTAACGAAGAACGTATAACGCATAACGTAAAACGTACAACGTATAACGTACAACGTATAACGTATAACGTATAACGTAAAACGTATAACGTAGAACGTATAACGTATAACGTATAACGTATAACGTATAACGTATAACGTATAACGTATAACGTATAACGTATAACGTATAACGACTAACGAAGAACGTATAACGCATAACGTAAAACGTACAACGTATAACGTACAACGTATAACGTATAACGTATAACGTATAACGTATAACGTATAACGTATAACGTATAACGTATAACGTATAACGTATAACGTATAACTTATAACGTATAACGTATAACGTATAACGTATAACGTATATCGTAAAACGTATAACGCATAACGTATAACGTATAACGTATAACGTATAACGTATAACGTATAACGTATAACGTATAACGTATAACGTATAACGTATAACGTATAACGTATAACGTATAACGTATAACGTATAACGTATAACGTATAACGTATAACGTATAACGTATGACGTATAACGTATAACGTATAACGTATAACGTATAACGTATAACGTATAACGTATAACGTACAACGTATAATGAATAACGTATAACGTATAACGTAAAACGTATAACGTAGAACGTAGAACGTATAACGTATAACGTATAACGTCTAACGTATAACGTATAACGTCTACCGTATAACGTATAACGTATAACGTATAACGTATACCATATAACGTATGACGTGTCACGTATAAGGTATGACCTATAACGTATAACGTATAACGTATATCCTGTAACGTATAACGTATAACGTATAACGTATAACGTATAACGTATAACGTATAACGTATAACGTATAACGTATAACGTATAACGTATAACGTATAGCGTATAACGTATAACGTATAACGTATAACGTGTAACGTATAACTTATAACGTATAACGTATAACGTATAACGTATAACGTATAACGTAAAACGTATATCGTAGAACGTATAACGTATAACGTATAACGTATAACGTATAACGTATAACGTATAACGTCTAACGTATAATGTAGAACGTATAACGTACAACGTATAACGTGTAACGTATAACGTATAACATGTAACGTATAACGTAAAACGTATAACGTATAACGTATAACGTATAACGTGTAACGTATAACGTATAATGTATAACGGATAACGTATAACGTATAACGTATAACGTATAACGTATAACGTATAACGTATAACGTATAACGAATAACGTAGAACGTATAACGCATAACGTATAACGTATAACGTATAACCTATGACGTATAACGTATAACGTATAACGTATAACGTATAACGTATAACGTATAACGTATAACGTATAACATATAACGTATGACGTATCACGTATAAGGTATGATCTATAACGTATAACGTATAACGTATATCCTGCAACGCATAACGTATATCCTATAACGTATAACGTTTAACGTATAACGTATAACGTATAACGTATAACGTATAACGTATAACGTATAACGTATAACGTATAACGTATAACGTATAACGTATAACGTATAACGTATAACGTATAACGTATAACGTATAACGTATAACGTATAACGTATATCCTATAACGTATAACGTTTAACGTATAACGTATAACGTATAACGTATAACGTATAACGTATAACGTATAACGTATAACGTATAACGTATAACGTATAACGTATAACGTATAACGTATAACGTATAACGTATAACGTATAACGTATAACGTATAACGTATAACGTATAACGTATAACGTATAACGTATAACGTGTAACGTATAACTTATAACGTGTAACGTATAACTTATAACGTATAACGTATAACGTATAACGTATAACGTATATCGTAAAACGTATAACGCATAACGTATAACGTATAACGTATAACGTATAACGTATAACGTATAACGTAGAACGTAAAACGTATAACGTAGAACGTATAACGCATAACGTATAACGTATAACGTATAACGTATAACGTCTAACGTATAACGTATAACGTATAACGTATAACGTATAACGTATAACGTATAACGTATAACGCATAACGTATAACGTATAACGTATAACGTATAACGTATAACGTATAACGTATAACTTATAACGTATAACGTATAACGTATAACGTATAACGTATATCGTAAAACGTATAACGTATAACGTATAACGTAACACGTGTAACGTATAACTTATAACGTATAACGTATAACGTATAACGTATAACGTATATCGTAAAACGTATAACGCATAACGTATAACGTATGACGTATAACGTATAACGTATAACGTATAACGTATAACGTATAACGTATAACGTATAACGTATAACGTATAACGTATAACGTATAACGTATAACGTATAACGTATAACGTATAACGTATAACGTATAACGTATAACGTATAACGTATAACGTATAACGTATAACGTATAACGTATAACGTATAACGTATAACGTATAACGTATAACGTATAACGTATAACGTATAACGTATAACGTATAACGTATAACGTATAACGTATAACGTATAACGTATAACGTATAACGTAGAACGTATAACGAATAACGTAGAACGTAGAACGCATAACGTATAACGTACAACGTATAACGTACAACGTATAACGTATAACGTAAAACGTATAACGTAGAACGTATAACGTATAACGTATAACGTATAACGTATAACGTATAACGTATAACGTCTAACGTATAATGTAGAACGTATAACGTACAACGTATAACGTGTAACGTATAACGTATAACATGTAACGTATAACGTAAAACGTATAACGTATAACGTATAACGTATAACGTGTAACGTATAACGTATAATGTATAACGGATAACGTATAACGTATAACGTATAACGTATAACGTATAACGTATAACGTATAACGAATAACGTAGAACGTATAACGCATAACGTATAACGTATAACGTATAACCTATGACGTATAACGTATAACGTATAACGTATAACGTATAACGTATAACGTATAACGTATAACGTATAACATATAACGTATGACGTATCACGTATAAGGTATGATCTATAACGTATAACGTATAACGTATATCCTGCAACGCATAACGTATATCCTATAACGTATAACGTTTAACGTATAACGTATAACGTATAACGTATAACGTATAACGTATAACGTATAACGTATAACGTATAACGTATAACGTATAACGTATAACGTATAACGTATAACGTATAACGTATAACGTATAACGTATAACGTATAACGTATAACGTATATCCTATAACGTATAACGTTTAACGTATAACGTATAACGTATAACGTATAACGTATAACGTATAACGTATAACGTATAACGTATAACGTATAACGTATAACGTATAACGTATAACGTATAACGTATAACGTATAACGTATAACGTATAACGTATAACGTATAACGTATAACGTATAACGTATAACGTGTAACGTATAACTTATAACGTGTAACGTATAACTTATAACGTGTAACGTATAACTTATAACGTATAACGTATAACGTATAACGTATAACGTATATCGTAAAACGTATAACGCATAACGTATAACGTATAACGTATAACGTATAACGTATAACGTATAACGTATAACGTATAACGTATAACGTATAACGTATAACGTATAACGTATAACGTATAACGTATAACGTATAACGTATAACGTATAACGTATAACGTATAACGTATAACGTATAACGTATAACGTATAACGTATAACGTATAACGTATAACGTATAACGTATAACGTATAACGTATAACGTATAACGTATAACGTATAACGTATAACGTATAACGTATAACGTATAACGTATAACGTATAACGTATAACGTATAACGTATAACGTATAACGTATAACGTATAACGTACAACGTATAACGTATAACGTATAACGTATAACGTATAACGTATAACGTATAACGTATAACGTATAACGTATAACGTATAACGTAAAACGGATAACGTATAACGTATAGCGTATAACGTATAACGTATAACGTATAACGTATAACGTATAACGTATAACGTATAACGTATAACGTATAACGTATAACGTATAAAGTATAACGTATAACGTATAACGTATAACGTATAACGTATAACGTATAACGTATAAATTCTAACGCATAACGTATAACGTATAACGTATAACGTATAACGTATAACGTATAACGTATAACGTATAACGTATAACGTATAACGTATAACGTATAACGTATAACGTATAACGTATAACGTATAACGTATAACGTATAACGTATAACGTATAACGTATAACCTATAACGTATAACGTATAACGACTAACGAAGAACGTTTAACGCATAACGTATAACGTACAACGTATAACGTACAACGTATAACGTATAACGTATAACGTAAAACGTATAACGTAGAACGTATAACGTAAAACGTATAACGTAGAACGTATAACGTATAACGTATAACGTATAACGTATAACGTATAACGCATTACGTATAACGTACAACGTATAACGTATAACGTATAACGTATAACGTATAACGTATGACCTATAACGTATAACGTATAACGTATAACGTATAACGTATAACGTATAAAGTATAACGTATAACGTATAACGTATAACGTATAACGTATAACATATAACGTATAACGTATAACGTATAACGTATAACGTATAACGTATAACGTATAACGTATAACGTATAACGTATAAAGTATAACGTATAACGTATAACGTATAACGTATAACGTATAACGTATAACGTATAAATTCTAACGCATAACGTATAACGTATAACGTATAACGTATAACGTATAACGTATAACGTATAACGTACAACGTATAACGTATAACGTATAACGTATAACGTATAACGTATAACCTATAACGTATAACGTATAACGACTAACGAAGAACGTATAACGCATAACGTAAAACGTACAACGTATAACGTATAACGTATAACGTATAACGTATAACGTATAACGTATAACGTATAACGTATAACGTATCACGTGTAACGTATAACTTATAACGTATAACGTATAACGTATAACGTATAACGTATATCGTAAAACGCATTAACGCATAACGTATAACGTATGACGTATAACGTATAACGTATAACGTATAACGTATAACGTATAACGTATAACGTATAACGTATAACGTACAACGTATAACGTATAACGTATAACGTATAACGTATAACGTATAACCTATAACGTATAACGTATAACGACTAACGAAGAACGTATAACGCATAACGTAAAACGTACAACGTATAACGTACAACGTATAACGTATAACGTATAACGTAAAACGTATAACGTAGAACGTATAACGTATAACGTATAACGTATAACGTATAACGTATAACGTATAACGTATAACGTATAACGTATAACGACTAACGAAGAACGTATAACGCATAACGTAAAACGTACAACGTATAACGTACAACGTATAACGTATAACGTATAACGTATAACGTATAACGTATAACGTATAACGTATAACGTATAACGTATAACGTATAACGTATAACTTATAACGTATAACGTATAACGTATAACGTATAACGTATATCGTAAAACGTATAACGCATAACGTATAACGTATAACGTATAACGTATAACGTATAACGTATAACGTATAACGTATAACGTATAACGTATAACGTATAACGTATAACGTATAACGTATAACGTATAACGTATAACGTATAACGTATAACGTATAACGTATAACGTATAACGTATGACGTATAACGTATAACGTATAACGTATAACGTATAACGTATAACGTATAACGTATAACGTACAACGTATAATGAATAACGTATAACGTATAACGTAAAACGTATAACGTAGAACGTAGAACGTATAACGTATAACGTATAACGTCTAACGTATAACGTATAACGTCTACCGTATAACGTATAACGTATAACGTATAACGTATACCATATAACGTATGACGTGTCACGTATAAGGTATGACCTATAACGTATAACGTATAACGTATATCCTGTAACGTATAACGTATAACGTATAACGTATAACGTATAACGTATAACGTATAACGTATAACGTATAACGTATAACGTATAACGTATAACGTATAACGTATAACGTATAACGTATAACGTATAACGTGTAACGTATAACTTATAACGTATAACGTATAACGTATAACGTGTAACGTATAACGTAAAACGTATAACGTAGAACGTATAACGTATAACGTATAACGTATAACGTATAACGTATAACGTATAACGTCTAACGTATAATGTAGAACGTATAACGTACAACGTATAACGTGTAACGTATAACGTATAACATGTAACGTATAACGTAAAACGTATAACGTATAACGTATAACGTATAACGTGTAACGTATAACGTATAATGTATAACGGATAACGTATAACGTATAACGTATAACGTATAACGTATAACGTATAACGTATAACGTATAACGAATAACGTAGAACGTATAACGCATAACGTATAACGTATAACGTATAACCTATGACGTATAACGTATAACGTATAACGTATAACGTATAACGTATAACGTATAACGTATAACGTATAACGTATAACATATAACGTATGACGTATCACGTATAAGGTATGATCTATAACGTATAACGTATAACGTATATCCTGCAACGCATAACGTATATCCTATAACGTATAACGTTTAACGTATAACGTATAACGTATAACGTATAACGTATAACGTATAACGTATAACGTATAACGTATAACGTATAACGTATAACGTATAACGTATAACGTATAACGTATAACGTATAACGTATAACGTATAACGTATAACGTATATCCTATAACGTATAACGTTTAACGTATAACGTATAACGTATAACGTATAACGTATAACGTATAACGTATAACGTATAACGTATAACGTATAACGTATAACGTATAACGTATAACGTATAACGTATAACGTATAACGTATAACGTATAACGTATAACGTATAACGTATAACGTATAACGTGTAACGTATAACTTATAACGTGTAACGTATAACTTATAACGTATAACGTATAACGTATAACGTATAACGTATATCGTAAAACGTATAACGCATAACGTATAACGTATAACGTATAACGTATAACGTATAACGTATAACGTAGAACGTAAAACGTATAACGTAGAACGTATAACGCATAACGTATAACGTATAACGTATAACGTATAACGTCTAACGTATAACGTATAACGTATAACGTATAACGTATAACGTATAACGTATAACGTATAACGCATAACGTATAACGTATAACGTAACACGTGTAACGTATAACTTATAACGTATAACGTATAACGTATAACGTATAACGTATATCGTAAAACGTATAACGCATAACGTATAACGTATGACGTATAACGTATAACGTATAACGTATAACGTATAACGTATAACGTATAACGTATAACGTATAACGTATAACGTATAACGTATAACGTATAACGTATAACGTATAACGTATAACGTATAACGTATAACGTATAACGTATAACGTATAACGTATAACGTATAACGTATAACGTATAACGTATAACGTATAACGTATAACGTATAACGTATAACGTATAACGTATAACGTATAACGTATAACGTATAACGTATAACGTATAACGTATAACGTAGAACGTATAACGAATAACGTAGAACGTAGAACGCATAACGTATAACGTACAACGTATAACGTACAACGTATAACGTATAACGTAAAACGTATAACGTAGAACGTATAACGTATAACGTATAACGTATAACGTATAACGTATAACGTATAACGTCTAACGTATAATGTAGAACGTATAACGTACAACGTATAACGTGTAACGTATAACGTATAACATGTAACGTATAACGTAAAACGTATAACGTATAACGTATAACGTATAACGTGTAACGTATAACGTTTAATGTATAACGGATAACGTATAACGTATAACGTATAACGTATAACGTATAACGTATAACGTATAACGAATAACGTAGAACGTATAACGCATAACGTATAACGTATAACGTATAACCTATGACGTATAACGTATAACGTATAACGTATAACGTATAACGTATAACGTATAACGTATAACGTATAACATATAACGTATGACGTATCACGTATAAGGTATGATCTATAACGTATAACGTATAACGTATATCCTGCAACGCATAACGTATATCCTATAACGTATAACGTTTAACGTATAACGTATAACGTATAACGTATAACGTATAACGTATAACGTATAACGTATAACGTATAACGTATAACGTATAACGTATAACGTATAACGTATAACGTATAACGTATAACGTATAACGTATAACGTATAACGTATAACGTATATCCTATAACGTATAACGTTTAACGTATAACGTATAACGTATAACGTATAACGTATAACGTATAACGTATAACGTATAACGTATAACGTATAACGTATAACGTATAACGTATAACGTATAACGTATAACGTATAACGTATAACGTATAACGTATAACGTATAACGTATAACGTATAACGTATAACGTGTAACGTATAACTTATAACGTGTAACGTATAACTTATAACGTGTAACGTATAACTTATAACGTATAACGTATAACGTATAACGTATAACGTATATCGTAAAACGTATAACGCATAACGTATAACGTATAACGTATAACGTATAACGTATAACGTATAACGTATAACGTATAACGTATAACGTATAACGTATAACGTATAACGTATAACGTATAACGTATAACGTATAACGTATAACGTATAACGTATAACGTATAACGTATAACGTATAACGTATAACGTATAACGTATAACGTATAACGTATAACGTATAACGTATAACGTATAACGTATAACGTATAACGTCTAACGTATAACGTATAACGTATAACGTATAACGTATAACGTATAACGTATAACGTATAACGTATAACGTATAACGTATAACGTATAACGTATAACGTACAACGTATAACGTATAACGTATAACGTATAACGTATAACGTATAACGTATAACGTAAAACGGATAACGTATAACGTATAGCGTATAACGTATAACGTATAACGTATAACGTATAACGTATAACGTATAACGTATAACGTATAACGTATAACGTATAACGTATAAAGTATAACGTATAACGTATAACGTATAACGTATAACGTATAACGTATAACGTATAAATTCTAACGCATAACGTATAACGTATAACGTATAACGTATAACGTATAACGTATAACGTATAACGTATAACGTATAACGTATAACGTATAACGTATAACGTATAACGTATAACGTATAACGTATAACGTATAACGTATAACGTATAACGTATAACGTATAACGTATAACCTATAACGTATAACGTATAACGACTAACGAAGAACGTTTAACGCATAACGTATAACGTACAACGTATAACGTACAACGTATAACGTATAACGTATAACGTAAAACGTATAACGTAGAACGTATAACGTAAAACGTATAACGTAGAACGTATAACGTATAACGTATAACGTATAACGTATAACGTATAACGCATTACGTATAACGTACAACGTATAACGTATAACGTATAACGTATAACGTATAACGTATGACCTATAACGTATAACGTATAACGTATAACGTATAACGTATAACGTATAAAGTATAACGTATAACGTATAACGTATAACGTATAACGTATAACATATAACGTATAACGTATAACGTATAACGTATAACGTATAACGTATAACGTATAACGTATAACGTATAACGTATAAAGTATAACGTATAACGTATAACGTATAACGTATAACGTATAACGTATAACGTATAAATTCTAACGCATAACGTATAACGTATAACGTATAACGTATAACGTATAACGTATAACGTATAACGTACAACGTATAACGTATAACGTATAACGTATAACGTATAACGTATAACCTATAACGTATAACGTATAACGACTAACGAAGAACGTATAACGCATAACGTAAAACGTACAACGTATAACGTACAACGTATAACGTATAACGTATAACGTAAAACGTATAACGTAGAACGTATAACGTAAAACGTATAACGTAGAACGTATAACGTATAACGTATAACGTATAACGTATAACGTATAACGTCTAACGTATAACGTATAACGTATAACGTATAACGTATAACGTATAACGTATAACGTATAACGTATAACGTATAACGTATAACGTATAACGTATAACGTATAACGTATAACGTATAACGTATAACTTATAACGTATAACGTATAACGTATAACGTATAACGTATATCGTAAAACGTATAACGCATAACGTATAACGTATAACGTATAACGTATAACGTATAACGTATAACGTATAACGTATAACGTATAACGTATAACGTATAACGTATAACGTATAACGTATAACGTATAACGTATAACGTATAACGTATGACGTATAACGTATAACGTATAACGTATAACGTATAACGTATAACGTATAACGTATAACGTACAACGTATAATGTATAACGTATAACGTATAACGTAAAACGTATAACGTAGATCGTAGAACGTATAACGTATAACGTATAACGTCTAACGTATAACGTATAACGTCTACCGTATAACGTATAACGTATAACGTATAACGTATACCATATAACGTATGACGTGTCACGTATAAGGTATGACCTATAACGTATAACGTATAACGTATATCCTGTAACGTATAACGTATAACGTATAACGTATAACGTATAACGTATAACGTATAACGTATAACGTATAACGTATAACGTATAACGTATAACGTATAACGTATAACGTATAACGTATAACGTATAACGTATAACGTATAACGTATAACGTATAACGTATAACGTATAACGTATAACGTATAACGTATAACGTATAACGTATAACGTATAACGTATAACGTATAACGTATAACGTATAACGTATAACGTATAACGTATAACGTATAACGTATAACGTATAACGTATAACGTATAACGACTAACGTAGAACGTATAACGCATAACGTATAACGTACAACGTATAACGTATAACGTATAACGTATAACGTATAACGTATAACGTATAACGTACAACGTATAACGTATAACGTATAACGTATAACGTATAACGTATAACGTATAACGTATAACGTATAACGTATAACGTATAACGTAAAACGGATAACGTATAACGTATAACGTATAACGTATAACGACTAACGTAGAACGTATAACGCATATCGTATAACGTACAACGTATAACGTATAACGTATAACGTATAACGTATAACGTATAACGTAAAACGGATAACGTATAACGTATAACGTATAACGTATAACGACTAACGTAGAACGTATAACGCATATCGTATAACGTACAACGTATAACGTATAACGTATAACGTATAACGTATAACGTATAACGTATAACGTATAACGTATAACGTATAACGTATAACGTATAACGTATAACGTATAACGTATAACGTATAACGTATAACGCATAACGTATAACGTATAACGTATAACACATAACGTATGACGTATCACGTATAAGGTATGACCTATAACGTATAACGTATAACGTATAACGTGAAACGTATAACGTAGAACGTATAACGTATAACATATAACGTATGACGTATAACGTATAACGTATAACGTATAACGTATAACGTATAACGTCTACCGTATAACGTATAACGTATAACGTATAACGTATAACATATAACGTATGACGTGTCACGTATAAGGTATGACCTATAACGTATAACGTATAACGTATATCCTGTAACGTATAACGTATAACGTATAACGTATAACGTATAACGTATAACGTATAACGTATAACGTATAACGTATAACGTATAACGTATAACGTATAACGTATAACGTATAACGTATAACGTATAACGTATAACGTATAACGTATAACGTATAACGTATAACGTATAACGTATAACGTATAACGTATAACGTATAACGTATAACGTATAACGTATAACGTCTAACGTATAACGCATAACGTATCACGTATAAGGTATGACCTATAACGTATAACGTATAACGTATATCCTGCAACGCATAACGTATATCCTATAACGTATAACGTATAACGTATAACGTATAACGTATAACGTATAACGTATAACGTATAACGTATAACGTATAACGTATAACGTATAACGTATAAAGTATAACGTATAACGTATAACGTATAACGTATAACGTATAACGTATAACGTATAAATTCTAACGCATAACGTATAACGTATAACGTATAACGTATAACGTATAACGTATAACGTATAACGTATAACGTATAACGTATAACGTATAACGTATAACGTATAACGTATAACGTATAACGTATAACGTATAACGTATAACGTATAACGTATAACGTATAACCTATAACGTATAACGTATAACGAAGAACGTTTAACGCATAACGTATAACGTACAACGTATAACGTACAACGTATAACGTATAACGTATAACGTAAAACGTATAACGTAGAACGTATAACGTAAAACGTATAACGTAGAACGTATAACGTATAACGTATAACGTATAACGTATAACGTATAACGCATTACGTATAACGTACAACGTATAACGTATAACGTATAACGTATAACGTATAACGTATGACCTATAACGTATAACGTATAACGTATAACGTATAACGTATAACGTATAAAGTATAACGTATAACGTATAACGTATAACGTATAACGTATAACATATAACGTATAACGTATAACGTATAACGTATAACGTATAACGTATAACGTATAACGTATAACGTATAACGTATAAAGTATAACGTATAACGTATAACGTATAACGTATAACGTATAACGTATAAATTCTAACGCATAACGTATAACGTATAACGTATAACGTATAACGTATAACGTATAACGTATAACGTACAACGTATAACGTATAACGTATAACGTATAACGTATAACGTATAACCTATAACGTATAACGTATAACGACTAACGAAGAACGTATAACGCATAACGTAAAACGTACAACGTATAACGTACAACGTATAACGTATAACGTATAACGTAAAACGTATAACGTAGAACGTATAACGTAAAACGTATAACGTAGAACGTATAACGTATAACGTATAACGTATAACGTATAACGTATAACGTCTAACGTATAACGTATAACGTATAACGTATAACGTATAACGTATAACGTATAACGTATAACGTATAACGTATAACGTATAACGTATAACGTATAACGTATAACGTATAACGTATAACTTATAACGTATAACGTATAACGTATAACGTATAACGTATATCGTAAAACGTATAACGCATAACGTATAACGTATAACGTATAACGTATAACGTATAACGTATAACGTATAACGTATAACGTATAACGTATAACGTATAACGTATAACGTATAACGTATAACGTATAACGTATAACGTATAACGTATAACGTATAACGTATAACGTATGACGTATAACGTATAACGTATAACGTATAACGTATAACGTATAACGTATAACGTATAACGTACAACGTATAATGTATAACGTATAACGTATAACGTAAAACGTATAACGTAGATCGTAGAACGTATAACGTATAACGTATAACGTCTAACGTATAACGTATAACGTCTACCGTATAACGTATAACGTATAACGTATAACGTATACCATATAACGTATGACGTGTCACGTATAAGGTATGACCTATAACGTATAACGTATAACGTATATCCTGTAACGTATAACGTATAACGTATAACGTATAACGTATAACGTATAACGTATAACGTATAACGTATAACGTATAACGTATAACGTATAACGTATAACGTATAACGTATAACGTATAACGTATAACGTATAACGTATAACGTATAACGTATAACGTATAACGTATAACGTATAACGTATAACGTATAACGTATAACGTATAACGTATAACGTATAACGTATAACGTATAACGTATAACGTATAACGTATAACGTATAACGTATAACGTATAACGTATAACGTATAACGTATAACGTATAACGTATAACGTATAACGTATAACGTATAACGTATAACGTATAACGTATAACGTATAACGTATAACGTATAACGTATAACGTATAACGTATAACGTATAACGTATAACGTATAACGGATAACGTATAACGTATAACGTATAACGTATAACGTATAACGTATAACATATAACGAATAACGTAGAACGTATAACGCATAACGTATAACGTATAACCTATGACGTATAACGTATAACGTATAACGTATAACGTATAACGTATAACGTATAACGTATAACGTATAACATATAACGTATGACGTATCACGTATAAGGTATGATCTATAACGTATAACGTATAACGTATATCCTGCAACGCATAACGTATATCCTATAACGTATAACGTTTAACGTATAACGTATAACGTATAACGTATAACGTATAACGTATAACGTATAACGTATAACGTATAACGTATAACGTATAACGTATAACGTATAACGTATAACGTATAACGTATAACGTATAACGTATAACGTATAACGTATAACGTATAACGTATAACGTATAACGTATAACGTATAACGTATCACGTGTAACGTATAACTTATAACGTATAACGTATAACGTATAACGTATAACGTATATCGTAAAACGCATTAACGCATAACGTATAACGTATGACGTATAACGTATAACGTATAACGTATAACGTATAACGTATAACGTATAACGTATAACGTATAACGTACAACGTATAACGTATAACGTATAACGTATAACGTATAACGTATAACCTATAACGTATAACGTATAACGACTAACGAAGAACGTATAACGCATAACGTAAAACGTACAACGTATAACGTACAACGTATAACGTATAACGTATAACGTAAAACGTATAACGTAGAACGTATAACGTATAACGTATAACGTATAACGTATAACGTATAACGTATAACGTATAACGTATAACGTATAACGACTAACGAAGAACGTATAACGCATAACGTAAAACGTACAACGTATAACGTACAACGTATAACGTATAACGTATAACGTATAACGTATAACGTATAACGTATAACGTATAACGTATAACGTATAACGTATAACGTATAACGTATAACGTATAACGTATAACGTATAACTTATAACGTATAACGTATAACGTATAACGTATAACGTATATCGTAAAACGTATAACGCATAACGTATAACGTATAACGTATAACGTATAACGTATAACGTATAACGTATAACGTATAACGTATAACGTATAACGTATAACGTATAACGTATAACGTATAACGTATAACGTATAACGTATAACGTATAACGTATAACGTATAACGTATGACGTATAACGTATAACGTATAACGTATAACGTATAACGTATAACGTATAACGTATAACGTACAACGTATAATGAATAACGTATAACGTATAACGTAAAACGTATAACGTAGAACGTAGAACGTATAACGTATAACGTATAACGTCTAACGTATAACGTATAACGTCTACCGTATAACGTATAACGTATAACGTATAACGTATACCATATAACGTATGACGTGTCACGTATAAGGTATGACCTATAACGTATAACGTATAACGTATATCCTGTAACGTATAACGTATAACGTATAACGTATAACGTATAACGTATAACGTATAACGTATAACGTATAACGTATAACGTATAACGTATAACGTATAACGTATAACGTATAACGTATAACGTATAACGTGTAACGTATAACTTATAACGTATAACGTATAACGTATAACGTATAACGTATAACGTAAAACGTATAACGTAGAACGTATAACGTATAACGTATAACGTATAACGTATAACGTATAACGTATAACGTCTAACGTATAATGTAGAACGTATAACGTACAACGTATAACGTGTAACGTATAACGTATAACATGTAACGTATAACGTAAAACGTATAACGTATAACGTATAACGTATAACGTGTAACGTATAACGTATAATGTATAACGGATAACGTATAACGTATAACGTATAACGTATAACGTATAACGTATAACGTATAACGTATAACGAATAACGTAGAACGTATAACGCATAACGTATAACGTATAACGTATAACCTATGACGTATAACGTATAACGTATAACGTATAACACGTATAACGTATAACATATAACGTATGACGTATCACGTATAAGGTATGATCTATAACGTATAACGTATAACGTATATCCTGCAACGCATAACGTATATCCTATAACGTATAACGTTTAACGTATAACGTATAACGTATAACGTATAACGTATAACGTATAACGTATAACGTATAACGTATAACGTATAACGTATAACGTATAACGTATAACGTATAACGTATAACGTATAACGTATAACGTATAACGTATATCCTATAACGTATAACGTTTAACGTATAACGTATAACGTATAACGTATAACGTATAACGTATAACGTATAACGTATAACGTATAACGTATAACGTATAACGTATAACGTATAACGTATAACGTATAACGTATAACGTATAACGTATAACGTATAACGTATAACGTATAACGTATAACGTATAACGTGTAACGTATAACTTATAACGTGTAACGTATAACTTATAACGTATAACGTATAACGTATAACGTATAACGTATATCGTAAAACGTATAACGCATAACGTATAACGTATAACGTATAACGTATAACGTATAACGTATAACGTAGAACGTAAAACGTATAACGTAGAACGTATAACGCATAACGTATAACGTATAACGTATAACGTATAACGTCTAACGTATAACGTATAACGTATAACGTATAACGTATAACGTATAACGTATAACGTATAACGTATAACTTATAACGTATAACGTATAACGTATAACGTATAACGTATATCGTAAAACGTATAACGCATAACGTATAACGTATAACGTATAACGTATAACGTATAACGTATAACGTATAACGTATAACGTATAACGTATAACGTATAACGTATAACGTATAACGTATAACGTATAACGTATAACGTATAACGTATAACGTATAACGTATAACGTATATCGTAAAACGTATAACGCATAACGTATAACGTATAACGTATAACGTATAACGTATAACGTATAACGTAGAACGTAAAACGTATAACGTATAACGTATAACGTATAACGTATAACGTATAACCTATAACGTATAACGTATAACGACTAACGAAGAACGTATAACGCATAACGTAAAACGTACAACGTATAACGTACAACGTATAACGTATAACGTATAACGTAAAACGTATAACGTAGAACGTATAACGTAAAACGTATAACGTAGAACGTATAACGTATAACGTCTAACGTATAACGTATAACGTATAACGTATAACGTATAACGTATAACGTATAACGTATAACGTATAACGTATAACGTATAACGTATAACGTATAACGTATAACGTATAACGTATAACGTATAACGTATAACGTATAACTTATAACGTATAACGTATAACGTATAACGTATAACGTATATCGTAAAACGTATAACGCATAACGTATAACGTATAACGTATAACGTATAACGTATAACGTATAACGTATAACGTATAACGTATAACGTATAACGTATAACGTATAACGTATAACGTATAACGTATAACGTATAACGTATAACGTATAACGTATAACGTATAACGTATAACGTATGACGTATAACGTATAACGTATAACGTATAACGTATAACGTATAACGTATAACGTATAACGTACAACGTATAATGTATAACGTATAACGTATAACGTAAAACGTATAACGTAGATCGTAGAACGTATAACGTATAACGTATAACGTCTAACGTATAACGTATAACGTCTACCGTATAACGTATAACGTATAACGTATAACGTATACCATATAACGTATGACGTGTCACGTATAAGGTATGACCTATAACGTATAACGTATAACGTATATCCTGTAACGTATAACGTATAACGTATAACGTATAACGTATAACGTATAACGTATAACGTATAACGTATAACGTATAACGTATAACGTATAACGTATAACGTATAACGTATAACGTATAACGTATAACGTATAACGTATAACGTATAACGTATAACGTATAACGTATAACGTATAACGTATAACGTATAACGTATAACGTATAACGTCTAACGTATAACGTATAACGTATAACGTATAACGTATAACGTATAACGTATAACGTATAACGTATAACGTACAACGTATAACGTATAACGTATAACGTATAACGTATAACGTATAACGTATAACGTATAACGTATAACGTATAACGTATAACGTAAAACGGATAACGTATAACGTATAGCGTATAACGTATAACGTATAACGTATAACGTATAACGTATAACGTATAACGTATAACGTATAACGTATAACGTATAACGTATAAAGTATAACGTATAACGTATAACGTATAACGTATAACGTATAACGTATAACGTATAAATTCTAACGCATAACGTATAACGTATAACGTATAACGTATAACGTATAACGTATAACGTATAACGTATAACGTATAACGTATAACGTATAACGTATAACGTATAACGTATAACGTATAACGTATAACGTATAACGTATAACGTATAACGTATAACCTATAACGTATAACGTATAACGACTAACGAAGAACGTTTAACGCATAACGTATAACGTACAACGTATAACGTACAACGTATAACGTATAACGTATAACGTAAAACGTATAACGTAGAACGTATAACGTAAAACGTATAACGTAGAACGTATAACGTATAACGTATAACGTATAACGTATAACGTATAACGCATTACGTATAACGTACAACGTATAACGTATAACGTATAACGTATAACGTATAACGTATGACCTATAACGTATAACGTATAACGTATAACGTATAACGTATAACGTATAAAGTATAACGTATAACGTATAACGTATAACGTATAACGTATAACATATAACGTATAACGTATAACGTATAACGTATAACGTATAACGTATAACGTATAACGTATAACGTATAACGTATAAAGTATAACGTATAACGTATAACGTATAACGTATAACGTATAACGTATAACGTATAAATTCTAACGCATAACGTATAACGTATAACGTATAACGTATAACGTATAACGTATAACGTATAACGTACAACGTATAACGTATAACGTATAACGTATAACGTATAACGTATAACCTATAACGTATAACGTATAACGACTAACGAAGAACGTATAACGCATAACGTAAAACGTACAACGTATAACGTACAACGTATAACGTATAACGTATAACGTAAAACGTATAACGTAGAACGTATAACGTAAAACGTATAACGTAGAACGTATAACGTATAACGTATAACGTATAACGTATAACGTATAACGTCTAACGTATAACGTATAACGTATAACGTATAACGTATAACGTATAACGTATAACGTATAACGTATAACGTATAACGTATAACGTATAACGTATAACGTATAACGTATAACGTATAACGTATAACTTATAACGTATAACGTATAACGTATAACGTATAACGTATATCGTAAAACGTATAACGCATAACGTATAACGTATAACGTATAACGTATAACGTATAACGTATAACGTATAACGTATAACGTATAACGTATAACGTATAACGTATAACGTATAACGTATAACGTATAACGTATAACGTATAACGTATGACGTATAACGTATAACGTATAACGTATAACGTATAACGTATAACGTATAACGTATAACGTACAACGTATAATGTATAACGTATAACGTATAACGTAAAACGTATAACGTAGATCGTAGAACGTATAACGTATAACGTATAACGTCTAACGTATAACGTATAACGTCTACCGTATAACGTATAACGTATAACGTATAACGTATACCATATAACGTATGACGTGTCACGTATAAGGTATGACCTATAACGTATAACGTATAACGTATATCCTGTAACGTATAACGTATAACGTATAACGTATAACGTATAACGTATAACGTATAACGTATAACGTATAACGTATAACGTATAACGTATAACGTATAACGTATAACGTATAACGTATAACGTATAACGTATAACGTATAACGTATAACGTATAACGTATAACGTATAACGTATAACGTATAACGTATAACGTATAACGTATAACGTATAACGTATAACGTATAACGTATAACGTATAACGTATAACGTATAACGTATAACGTATAACGTATAACGTATAACGTATAACGTATAACGTATAACGTATAACGTATAACGTATAACGTATAACGTATAACGTATAACGTATAACGTATAACGTATAACGTATAACGTATAACGTATAACGTATAACGTATAACGTATAACGTATAACGTATAACGTATAACGTATAACGTATAACGGATAACGTAACGTATAACGTATAACGTAACGTATAACGTATAACGTATAACGTATAACGAATAACGTAGAACGTATAACGCATAACGTATAACGTATAACCTATGACGTATAACGTATAACGTATAACGTATAACGTATAACGTATAACGTATAACGTATAACATATAACGTATGACGTATCACGTATAAGGTATGATCTATAACGTATAACGTATAACGTATATCCTGCAACGCATAACGTATATCCTATAACGTATAACGTTTAACGTATAACGTATAACGTATAACGTATAACGTATAACGTATAACGTATAACGTATAACGTATAACGTATAACGTATAACGTATAACGTATAACGTAAAACGTATAACGTAGAACGTATAACGTATAACGTATAACGTATAACGTATAACGTATAACGTATAACGTCTAACGTATAATGTAGAACGCATAACGTACAACGTATAACGTGTAACGTATAACGTATAACATATAACGTATAACGTATAACGTATAACGTATAACGTATAACGTATAACGTATAACGTATAACGTATAACGTATAAAGTATAACGTATAACGTATAACGTATAACGTATAACGTATAACGTATAACGTATAAATTCTAACGCATAACGTATAACGTATAACGTATAACGTATAACGTATAACGTATAACGTATAACGTATAACGTATAACGTATAACGTATAACGTATAACGTATAACGTATAACGTATAACCTATAACGTATAACGTATAACGACTAACGAAGAACGTTTAACGCATAACGTATAACGTACAACGTATAACGTACAACGTATAACGTATAACGTATAACGTAAAACGTATAACGTAGAACGTATAACGTAAAACGTATAACGTAGAACGTATAACGTATAACGAATAACGTATAACGTATAACGTATAACGCATTACGTATAACGTACAACGTATAACGTATAACGTATAACGTATAACGTATAACGTATGACCTATAACGTATAACGTATAACGTATAACATATAACGTATAACGTATAACGTATAACGTATAACGTATAACGTATAACGTATAACGTATAACGTATAACGTATAAAGTATAACGTATAACGTATAACGTATAACGTATAACGTATAACGTATAACGTATAACGTATAACGTAAAACGTATAACGCTATAACGTATAACGTATAACGTATAACGTATAACGTATAACGTATAACGTATAACGTATAACGTATAAACGTATAACGTATAACGTATAACGTATAACGTATAACGTATAACGTATAACGTATAACGTATAACGTATAACGTATAACGTATGACGTATAACGTATAACGTATAACGTATAACGTATAACGTATAACGTATAACGTATAACGTACAACGTATAATGTATAACGTATAACGTATAACGTAAAACGTATAACGTAGAACGTAGAACGTATAACGTATAACGTATAACGTCTAACGTATAACGTATAACGTCTACCGTATAACGTATAACGTATAACGTATAACGTATACCATATAACGTATGACGTGTCACGTATAAGGTATGACCTATAACGTATAACGTATAACGTATATCCTGTAACGTATAACGTATAACGTATAACGTATAACGTATAACGTATAAAGTATAACGTATAACGTATAACGTATAACGTATAACGTATAACGTATAACGTATAACGTATAACGTATAACGTATAACGTATAACGTATAACGTATAACGTATAACGTATAACGTATAACGTATAACGTATAACGTATAACGTATAACGTATAACGTATAACGTATAACGTATAACGTATAACGTATAACGTATAACGTATAACGTATAACGTATAACGTATAACGTATAACGTATAACGTATAACGTATAACGTATAACGTATAACGTATAACGTATAACGTATAACGTATAACGTATAACGTATAACGTATAACGTATAACGTATAACGTATAACGTATAACGTATAACGTATAACGTATAACGTATAACGTATAACGTATAACGTATAACGTATAACGTATAACGTATAACGTATAACGTATAACGTATAACGTATAACGTATAACGTATAACGTATAACGTATAACGTATAACGTCTAACGTATAACGTATAACGTCTACCGTATAACGTATAACGTATAACGTATAACGTATACCATATAACGTATGACGTGTCACGTATAAGGTATGACCTATAACGTATAACGTATAACGTATATCCTGTAACGTATAACGTATAACGTATAACGTATAACGTATAACGTATAACGTATAAAGTATAACGTATAACGTATAACGTATAACGTATAACGTATAACGTATAACGTATAACGTATAACGTATATCCTATAACGTATAACGTTTAACGTATAACGTATAACGTATAACGTATAACGTATAACGTATAACGTATAACGTATAACGTATAACGTATAACGTATAACGTATAACGTATAACGTATAACGTATAACGTATAACGTATAACGTATAACGTATAACGTATAACGTATAACGTCTAACGTATAACGTATAACGTATAACGTATAACGTATAACGTATAACGTATAACGTATAACGTATAACGTACAACGTATAACGTATAACGTATAACGTATAACGTATAACGTATAACGTATAACGTATAACGTATAACGTATAACGTATAACGTAAAACGGATAACGTATAACGTATAGCGTATAACGTATAACGTATAACGTATAACGTATAACGTATAACGTATAACGTATAACGTATAACGTATAACGTATAACGTATAAAGTATAACGTATAACGTATAACGTATAACGTATAACGTATAACGTATAACGTATAAATTCTAACGCATAACGTATAACGTATAACGTATAACGTATAACGTATAACGTATAACGTATAACGTATAACGTATAACGTATAACGTATAACGTATAACGTATAACGTATAACGTATAACGTATAACGTATAACGTATAACGTATAACGTATAACCTATAACGTATAACGTATAACGACTAACGAAGAACGTTTAACGCATAACGTATAACGTACAACGTATAACGTACAACGTATAACGTATAACGTATAACGTAAAACGTATAACGTAGAACGTATAACGTAAAACGTATAACGTAGAACGTATAACGTATAACGTATAACGTATAACGTATAACGTATAACGCATTACGTATAACGTACAACGTATAACGTATAACGTATAACGTATAACGTATAACGTATGACCTATAACGTATAACGTATAACGTATAACGTATAACGTATAACGTATAAAGTATAACGTATAACGTATAACGTATAACGTATAACGTATAACATATAACGTATAACGTATAACGTATAACGTATAACGTATAACGTATAACGTATAACGTATAACGTATAACGTATAAAGTATAACGTATAACGTATAACGTATAACGTATAACGTATAACGTATAACGTATAAATTCTAACGCATAACGTATAACGTATAACGTATAACGTATAACGTATAACGTATAACGTATAACGTACAACGTATAACGTATAACGTATAACGTATAACGTATAACGTATAACCTATAACGTATAACGTATAACGACTAACGAAGAACGTATAACGCATAACGTAAAACGTACAACGTATAACGTACAACGTATAACGTATAACGTATAACGTAAAACGTATAACGTAGAACGTATAACGTAAAACGTATAACGTAGAACGTATAACGTATAACGTATAACGTATAACGTATAACGTATAACGTCTAACGTATAACGTATAACGTATAACGTATAACGTATAACGTATAACGTATAACGTATAACGTATAACGTATAACGTATAACGTATAACGTATAACGTATAACGTATAACGTATAACGTATAACGTATACTTATACGTATAACGTATAACGTATAACGTATAACGTATATCGTAAAACGTATAACGCATAACGTATAACGTATAACGTATAACGTATAACGTATAACGTATAACGTATAACGTATAACGTATAACGTATAACGTATAACGTATAACGTATAACGTATAACGTATAACGTATAACGTATAACGTATGACGTATAACGTATAACGTATAACGTATAACGTATAACGTATAACGTATAACGTATAACGTACAACGTATAATGTATAACGTATAACGTATAACGTAAAACGTATAACGTAGATCGTAGAACGTATAACGTATAACGTATAACGTCTAACGTATAACGTATAACGTCTACCGTATAACGTATAACGTATAACGTATAACGTATACCATATAACGTATGACGTGTCACGTATAAGGTATGACCTATAACGTATAACGTATAACGTATATCCTGTAACGTATAACGTATAACGTATAACGTATAACGTATAACGTATAACGTATAACGTATAACGTATAACGTATAACGTATAACGTATAACGTATAACGTATAACGTATAACGTATAACGTATAAAGTATAACGTATAACGTATAACGTATAACGTATAACGTATAACATATAACGTATAACGTATAACGTATAACGTATAACGTATAACGTATAACGTATAACGTATAACGTATAACGTATAAAGTATAACGTATAACGTATAACGTATAACGTATAACGTATAACGTATAACGTATAAAGTATAACGTATAACGTATAACGTATAACGTATAACGTATAACATATAACGTATAACGTATAACGTATAACGTATAACGTATAACGTATAACGTATAACGTATAACGTATAACGTATAAAGTATAACGTATAACGTATAACGTATAACGTATAACGTATAACGTATAACGTATAAATTCTAACGCATAACGTATAACGTATAACGTATAACGTATAACGTATAACGTATAACGTATAACGTACAACGTATAACGTATAACGTATAACGTATAACGTATAACGTATAACCTATAACGTATAACGTATAACGACTAACGAAGAACGTATAACGCATAACGTAAAACGTACAACGTATAACGTACAACGTATAACGTATAACGTATAACGTAAAACGTATAACGTAGAACGTATAACGTAAAACGTATAACGTAGAACGTATAACGTATAACGTATAACGTATAACGTATAACGTATAACGTCTAACGTATAACGTATAACGTATAACGTATAACGTATAACGTATAACGTATAACGTATAACGTATAATATAACGTATAACGTATAACGTATAACGTATAACGTATAAAACGTATAACGTATAACTTATAACGTATAACGTATAACGTATAACGTATAACGTATATCGTAAAACGTATAACGCATAACGTATAACGTATAACGTATAACGTATAACGTATAACGTATAACGTATAACGTATAACGTATAACGTATAACGTATAACGTATAACGTATAACGTATAACGTATAACGTATAACGTATAACGTATGACGTATAACGTATAACGTATAACGTATAACGTATAACGTATAACGTATAACGTATAACGTACAACGTATAATGTATAACGTATAACGTATAACGTAAAACGTATAACGTAGATCGTAGAACGTATAACGTATAACGTATAACGTCTAACGTATAACGTATAACGTCTACCGTATAACGTATAACGTATAACGTATAACGTATACCATATAACGTATGACGTGTCACGTATAAGGTATGACCTATAACGTATAACGTATAACGTATATCCTGTAACGTATAACGTATAACGTATAACGTATAACGTATAACGTATAACGTATAACGTATAACGTATAACGTATAACGTATAACGTATAAACGTATAACGTATAACGTATAACGTATAACGTATAACGTATAACGTATAACGTATAACGTATAACGTATAACGTATAACGTATAACGTATAACGTATAACGTATAACGTATAACGTATAACGTATAACGTATAACGTATAACGTATAACGTATAACGTATAACGTATAACGTATAACGTATAACGTATAACGTATAACGTATAACGTATAACGTATAACGTATAACGTATAACGTATAACGTATAACGTATAACGTATAACGTATAACGTATAACGTATAACGTATAACGTATAACGTATAACGTATAACGTATAACGTATAACGGATAACGTATAACGTATAACGTATAACGTATAACGTATAACGTATAACGTATAACGAATAACGTAGAACGTATAACGCATAACGTATAACGTATAACCTATGACGTATAACGTATAACGTATAACGTATAACGTATAACGTATAACGTATAACGTATAACATATAACGTATGACGTATCACGTATAAGGTATGATCTATAACGTATAACGTATAACGTATATCCTGCAACGCATAACGTATATCCTATAACGTATAACGTTTAACGTATAACGTATAACGTATAACGTATAACGTATAACGTATAACGTATAACGTATAACGTATAACGTATAACGTATAACGTATAACGTATAACGTAAAACGTATAACGTAGAACGTATAACGTATAACGTATAACGTATAACGTATAACGTATAACGTATAACGTCTAACGTATAATGTAGAACGCATAACGTACAACGTATAACGTGTAACGTATAACGTATAACATATAACGTATAACGTATAACGTATAACGTATAACGTATAACGTATAACGTATAACGTATAACGTATAACGTATAAAGTATAACGTATAACGTATAACGTATAACGTATAACGTATAACGTATAACGTATAAATTCTAACGCATAACGTATAACGTATAACGTATAACGTATAACGTATAACGTATAACGTATAACGTATAACGTATAACGTATAACGTATAACGTATAACGTATAACGTATAACGTATAACCTATAACGTATAACGTATAACGACTAACGAAGAACGTTTAACGCATAACGTATAACGTACAACGTATAACGTACAACGTATAACGTATAACGTATAACGTAAAACGTATAACGTAGAACGTATAACGTAAAACGTATAACGTAGAACGTATAACGTATAACGAATAACGTATAACGTATAACGTATAACGCATTACGTATAACGTACAACGTATAACGTATAACGTATAACGTATAACGTATAACGTATGACCTATAACGTATAACGTATAACGTATAACATATAACGTATAACGTATAACGTATAACGTATAACGTATAACGTATAACGTATAACGTATAACGTATAACGTATAAAGTATAACGTATAACGTATAACGTATAACGTATAACGTATAACGTATAACGTATAACGTATATCGTAAAACGTATAACGCATAACGTATAACGTATAACGTATAACGTATAACGTATAACGTATAACGTATAACGTATAACGTATAACGTATAACGTATAACGTATAACGTATAACGTATAACGTATAACGTATAACGTATAACGTATAACGTATAACGTATAACGTATGACGTATAACGTATAACGTATAACGTATAACGTATAACGTATAACGTATAACGTATAACGTACAACGTATAATGTATAACGTATAACGTATAACGTAAAACGTATAACGTAGAACGTAGAACGTATAACGTATAACGTATAACGTCTAACGTATAACGTATAACGTCTACCGTATAACGTATAACGTATAACGTATAACGTATACCATATAACGTATGACGTGTCACGTATAAGGTATGACCTATAACGTATAACGTATAACGTATATCCTGTAACGTATAACGTATAACGTATAACGTATAACGTATAACGTATAAAGTATAACGTATAACGTATAACGTATAACGTATAACGTATAACGTATAACGTATAACGTATAACGTATAACGTATAACGTATAACGTATAACGTATAACGTATAACGTATAACGTATAACGTATAACGTATAACGTATAACGTATAACGTATAACGTATAACGTATAACGTATAACGTATAACGTATAACGTATAACGTATAACGTATAACGTATAACGTATAACGTATAACGTATAACGTATAACGTATAACGTATAACGTATAACGTATAACGTATAACGTATAACGTATAACGTATAACGTATAACGTATAACGTATAACGTATAACGTATAACGTATAACGTATAACGTATAACGTATAACGTATAACGTATAACGTATAACGTATAACGTATAACGTATAACGTATAACGTATAACGTATAACGTATAACGTATAACGTATAACGTATAACGTATAACGTATAACGTATAACGTATAACGTATAACGTATAACGTATAACGTATAACGTATAACGTATAACGTATAACGTATAACGTATAACGTATAACGTATAACGTATAACGTATAACGTATAACGTATAACGTATAACGTATAACGTATAACGTATAACGTATAACGTATAACGTATAACGTATAACGTATAACGTATAACGTATAACGTATAACGTATAACGTATAACGTCTAACGTATAATGTAGAACGTATAACGTACAACGTATAACGTGTAACGTATAACGTATAACGTATAACGTAAAACGTATAACGTAGAACGTATAACGTATAACGTATAACGTATAACGTATAACGTATAACGTCTAACGTATAATGTAGAACGTATAACGTACAACGTATAACGTGTAACGTATAACGTATAACATGTAACGTATAACGTAAAACGTATAACGTATAACGTATAACGTGTAACGTATAACGTATAACGTATAACGGATAACGTATAACGTATAACGTATAACGTATAACGTATAACGTATAACGTATAACGAATAACGTAGAACGTATAACGCATAACGTATAACGTATAACCTATGACGTATAACGTATAACGTAAAACGTATAACGTAGAACGTATAACGTATAACGTATAACGTATAACGTATAACGTATAACGTATAACGTCTAACGTATAATGTAGAACGTATAACGTACAACGTATAACGTGTAAGCTGTATAACGTATAACATGTAACGTATAACGTAAAACGTATAACGTATAACGTATAACGTATAACGTATAACGTATAACGTATAACGTATAACGTATAACGTATAACGTATAACGTATAACGTATAACGTATAACGTATAACGTATAACGTATAACTTATAACGTATAACGTATAACGTATAACGTATAACGTATATCGTAAAACGTATAACGCATAACGTATAACGTATAACGTATAACGTATAACGTATAACGTATAACGTATAACGTATAACGTATAACGTATAACGTATAACGTATAACGTATAACGTATAACGTATAACGTATAACGTATAACGTATAACGTATAACGTATAACGTATAACGTATAACGTATGACGTATAACGTATAACGTATAACGTATAACGTATAACGTATAACGTATAACGTATAACGTACAACGTATAATGAATAACGTATAACGTATAACGTAAAACGTATAACGTAGAACGTAGAACGTATAACGTATAACGTATAACGTCTAACGTATAACGTATAACGTCTACCGTATAACGTATAACGTATGACGTATAACGTATACCATATAACGTATGACGTGTCACGTATAAGGTATGACCTATAACGTATAACGTATAACGTATATCCTGTAACGTATAACGTATAACGTATAACGTATAACGTATAACGTATAACGTATAACGTATAACGTATAACGTATAACGTATAACGTATAACGTATAACGTATAACGTATAACGTATAACGTATAACGTATAACGTATAACGTATAACGTATAACGTATAACGCATTACGTATAACGTACAACGTATAACGTGTAACGTATAACGTATAACGTATAACGTATGACCTATAACGTATAACGTATAACGTATAACGTATAACGTATAACGTATAACGTATAACGTATAACGTATAACGTATAAGATATAACGTATAACGTATAACGTATAACGTATAACGTATAACGTATAACGTATAACGTATAACGTATACCGTATAACGTATAAAGTATAACGTATAACGTATAACGTATAACGTATAACGTATAACGTATAAATTCTAACGCATAACGTATAACGTATAACGTATAACGTATAACGTATAACGTATAACGTATAACGTACAACGTATAACGTATAACGTATAACGTATAACGTATAACGTATAACCTATAACGTATAACATATAACGACTAACGAAGAACGTATAACGCATAACGTAAAACGTACAACGTATAACGTACAACGTATAACGTATAACGTATAACGTAAAACGTATAACGTAGAACGTATAACGTAAAACGTATAACGTAGAACGTATAACGTATAACGTATAACGCATAACGTATAACGTATAACGTATAACGTATAACGTATAACGTATAACGTATAACGTATAACGTATAACGTATAACGTATAACGTATAACGTATAACGTATAACGTATAACGTAGAACGTATAACGAATAACGTAGAACGTATAACGCATAACGTATAACGTACAACGTATAACGTATAACGTATAACGTATAACGTAAAACGTATAACGTAGAACGTATAACGTATAACGTATAACGTATAACGTATAACGTATAACGTCTAACGTATAATGTAGAACGTATAACGTACAACGTATAACGTGTAACGTATAACGTATAACATGTAACGTATAACGTAAAACGTATAACGTATAACGTATAACGTGTAACGTATAACGTATAACGTATAACGGATAACGTATAACGTATAACGTATAACGTATAACGTATAACGTATAACGTATAACGAATAACGTAGAACGTATAACGCATAACGTATAACGTATAACCTATGACGTATAACGTATAACGTATAACGTATAACGTATAACGTATAACGTATAACGTATAACATATAACGTATGACGTATCACGTATAAGGTATGATCTATAACGTATAACGTATAACGTATATCCTGCAACGCATAACGTATATCCTATAACGTATAACGTTTAACGTATAACGTATAACGTATAACGTATAACGTATAACGTATAACGTATAACGTATAACGTATAACGTATAACGTATAACGTATAACGTATAACGTATAACGTATAACGTATAACGTATAACGTATAACGTATAACGTATAACGTATAACGTATAACGTATAACGTATAACGTATAACGTATAACGTATAACGTATAACGTATAACGTATAACGTATAACGTATAACGTATAACGTATAACGTAAAACGTATAACGTATAACGTATAACTAACGTATACGTATAACGTATAACGTTATAACGTTAACGTGTAACGTATAACGGTATAACGTATAACGTATACCGACTAACGAAGAAACGTATAACGCATAACGTAAAACGTACAACGTATAACGTACAACGTATAACGTATAACGTATACGTATAACGTATAACGTATAACGTATAACGTATAAGCGTATAACGTATAACGTATAACGTATAACTTATAACGTATAACGTATAACGTATAACGTATAACGTATATCGTAAAACGTATAACGCATAACGTATAACGTATACGTATAAACGTATAACGTATAACGTATAACGTATAACGTATAACGTATAACGTATAACGTATAACGTATAACGTATAACGTATAACGTATAACGTATAACGTATAACGTATAACGTATAACGTATGACGTATAACGTATAACGTATAACGTATAACGTATAACGTATAACGTATAACGTATAACGTACAACGTATAATGAATAACGTATAACGTATAACGTAAAACGTATAACGTAGAACGTAGAACGTATAACGTATAACGTATAACGTCTAACGTATAACGTATAACGTCTACCGTTTAACGTATAACGGTATAACGTATAACGTATACCATATAACGTATGACGTGTCACGTATAAGGTATGACCTATAACGTATAACGTATAACGTAATCCTGTAACGTATAACGTATAACGTATAACGTATAACGTATAACGTATAACGTATAACGTATAACGTATAACGTATAACGTATAACGTATAACGTATAACGTATAACGTATAACGTATAACGTATAACGTATAACGTATAACGTATAACGTATAACGTATAACGTATAACGCATTACGTATAACGTACTACGTATAACGTGTAACGTATAACCGTATAACGTATAACTGTATGACCTATAACGTATAACGTATAACGTATAACGTATAACGTATAACGTATAACGTATAACGTATAACGTATAACGTATAAGATATAACGTATAACGTATAACGTATAACGTATAACGTATAACGTATAACGTATAACGTATAACGTATAACGTATAAAGTATAACGTATAACGTATAACGTATAACGTATAACGTATAACGTATAAATTCTAACGCATAACGTATAACGTATAACGTATAACGTATAACGTATAACGTATAACGTATAACGTACAACGTATAACGTATAACGTATAACGTATAACGTATAACGTATAACGTATAACCTATAACGTATAACATATAACGACTAACGAAGAACGTATAACGCATAACGTAAAAACGTACAACGTATAACGTACAACGTATAACGTATAACGTATAACGTAAAACGTATAACGTAGACGTATAACGTAAAACGTATAACGTAGAACGTATAACGTATAACGTATAACGTATAAAGTATAACGTATAACGTATAACGTCTAACGTATAACGTATAACGTATAACGTATAACGTATAACGTATAACGTATAACGTATAACGCATAACGTATAACGTATAACGTATACACAGTCATACACGTTTAAACGAATAATAACGTATCACTTATAACGTATAACGTATAACGTATAACGTATAACGTATATCGTAAAACGTATACGTATAACGTATAACGTAACACGTGTAACGTATAACTTATAACGTATAACGTATAACGTATAACGTATAACGTATATCGTAAACGTATAACGCATAACGTATAACGTATGACGTATAACGTATAACGTATGACGTATAACGTATAACGTATAACGTATACGTATAACGTATAACGTATAACGTATAACGTATAACGTATAACGTATAACGTATAACGTATAACGTATAACGTATAAACGTATAACGTATAACGTATAACGTATAACGATAACGTATAACGTAGAACGTATAACGTATAACGTATAACGTATAACGTATAACGTATAACGTGTACGTATAACGTATAACATGTAACGTATAACGTAAAACGTATAACGTATAACGTATAACGTGTAACGTATAACGTATAACGTATAACGGATAACGTATAACGTATAACGTATAACGTATAACGTATAACGTATAACGTATAACGAATAACGTAGAACGTATAACGCATAACGTATAACGTATAACCTATGGACGTATAACGTATAACGTATAACGTATAACGTATAACGTATAACGTATAACGTATAAACGTATAACTAGTAACGTATAACGTATATACGTATAACGTATAACGTATAACGTATAACGTTATACGTAACGTATAACGTATAAACGTATAACGTATAACGTATAACGTATAACGATAACGTATAACGTATAACGTATAACGTATAACGTATAACGTATAACGTATAACGTATACGTATAACGATAACTATAACGTATAACGTATACCGACTAACGAAGAACGTATAAACGCAAAACGTAAAACGTACAACGTATAACGTACTACGTATAACGTATAACGTATAACGTATAACGTATAACGTATAACGTATAACTTATAACGTAAAACGTATAACGTATAACGTATAACTTATAACGTATAACGTATAACGAATAACGTATAACGTATATCGTAAAACGTTAAACGCATAACGTATAACGTATAACGTATAACGTATAACGTATAACGTATAACGTATACGTATAACGTAAACTTAACGTATAACGTATAAAGTATAACGTATAACGTATAACGTATAACGTATAACGTTAACGTATAACGTATGACGTATAACGTATAACGTATAAACGTATAAGATAACGTATAACAATACGTATAACGTACAACGTATAATGAATAACGTATAACGTATAACGTAAAACGTATAACGTAGAACGTAGACGATAACGTATAACGTATAACGTCTAACGTATAACGTATAACGTCTACCGTATAACGTATAACGATAACGTATAACGTATACCATATAACGTATGACGTGTCACGTATAAGGTATGTCCTATAACGTATAACGTATAACGTATATCCTGTAACGTATAACGTATAACGTATAACGTATAACGTATACGTTATAACGTTTAACGTATAACGTATACGTAACGTATAACGTATTAAACGTATAACGTATAACGTATAACGTATAACGTATAACGTATAACGTATAACGTATAGCGTATAACGTATAAAGCATTACGGTCTAACGTACAACTGTATAACGTGTAACGTATAAACGTATAACGTATACGTATGACCTATAACGTATAACGTATAACGTATACGTATAACGTATAACGTATAACGTATAACGTATAACGTATAACGTATAGATATACGTATACGTATAACGTATACGTATAACGTAGTAACGTATAAACGTATAACGTATAACGTATAACGTATAAATGTATACCGTATAAACGTATAACGTATAACGTATAACGTATAACCGTATAAATTCTAACGCATAACGTATAACGTATAACGTATAACGTATAACGTATAACGTATTACGTATAACGTACAACGTATAACGTATAACGTATAACGTATAACGTATAACGTATAACCGTATTAACCTATAACGTATAACATATAAACGACTAACGAAGAACGTATAACCGCATAACGTAAACTACAACGTATACGTACAACGTAATAACGTATAACGTTTATATCCTGCAACGCATAAACGTATATCCTATAACGTATAACGTTTAACGTATAACGTATAACATATAACGTATGACGTATAAACGTATAACGTATACCGTATAAACGTATAACGTATAACGTATACGTATAACGTACAAACGTATAAATGTATAACGTATTACGTATAACGTAAAACTATAACGTAGAACGTAGAACGTATAACGTATAACGTATAACGTCTAACGTTTAACGTATAACGTCTCCGTATACGTATTAAAACGTATAACGTATAACGTATAAAATATAACGATGACGTGTCCACGTATAAGGTATGACCTATAACGTATAAACGTATAACGTATATCCTGTAACCGTAATAACGTATAGACGTATAACGTATAACGTATAACGTATTACGTATAAAGTTTAACCCCGTTATAACGTATACGTATAACGTATAACGTATAAACGTATAACGATACTATACGTAAAACGGGTATAAACTTATACGTATAACGTATAACGTTTAACGTATAACGTATAACGTATAACGTATAACGTAGAACGTCTAACGTATAACGTATAACGTAATAAACGTATCAACGTATAAACGTATAACGTAATAACGTATAACTATAACCGTATACGTACTAACGTATAAACGTATAAAGTATAACGTATAACGTATAACGTCTAACGTTTAACGTATAAACGTATAACGTATAACGTATAACGTATAACGTATAACGTATAACGTATAACGTATAACGTAATAACGTATAACGTATAACGTATAACGTATAACGTAAACGTATAACGTATAAACGTATAACGTATACGTATACGTATAACGTAGTAACGTATAACTATAATGGTGTAACGTATAAACGTATATCCTGCAACGCATACGTATATCCTATACGTATAACGTGTAACGTATAAACGTATAACATGTAACGTATAACGTAAAACGTATAACGTATAATCGTATATCCTGCAACGCATACGTATATCCTATAACGTATAACGTTTAACGTATAAC